>NC_048445.1:2445774-2734823 GCF_004353265.1 Vitis riparia
AACAAAAGCAACCCTTGAACATGATATAAATATATTTACTCAAATGCTTGTATGCATAGTATCTATCCAAAAAAAAAAAAAAAATGCTTGTATGCATAGTTCTATAAAGCTATTTACTAAAATTTTATTTTATTAGAATGCATAGATAGTGTAGAGACTGTCTAAAGATTTATTTGCAAGATCAATGTCAATAGGCAGACAAAATCATTGGGATGGATGCCCAAAACCATTTGCAACATTGAATTTGCTTCCACACAGTTTCGAGACTTTGTAGGCCACTTGTTGATGTTTGTTCTTTTCGGTTAAAAGTATCTTGTAGCTTGGCATGTGAATTCTTTTCTTTTGTGTCTGCTACATTAAGGAATTTTTGTAGTCAAAAGACCCAAAAGCATAACACAGCCAGGACAAATGGGACAAAGGTATAAACATGCCAAGTGGTTATTTCGGCTTCAAATCGACTTTTTACTAGTTGGGAAATAAATGGCCAAATGAGCGTTCAAACAATGAAACCTAGGTACGACTCTGTTAGTCTCATCTTGAAACTTAATACAAATGCTCCCTAATACAAAGGCTTTTACTTGTATGATTTGCAGCCATACCCTTCTCCAAATTCTTACCATTTTTCTATTAAGATGGTTCAAACAGTTGAAAATAGGTGAACATGATATTAATAGTAATTAATGTGCTATGGAGAATACATTATGAAGATATGGAAACTCAGCAAATATGGAATTGACATCGAGATGCTAGAGTGTCCCAGGTTTTAGACATGGCTCTTGATGGCAGAACTATAACCAGTTTGCTCATCGTAGTACTTGGACCACAGTATAACACCGCCATACTTGGCAGAATCATTGATGGCTGGAAGCACAGTCGATATGAGATCACCTACTGGAATGAAGCCACTTCCTGCTGCATCAGGAGCTGCAGGCAGGCCAAGGAAAATCATGGTGGGTCCATGCATCTTCGAGGTTGCCAGCATTCCCAGGAGTGTACTGACAATGAGGATTGTTGTGTAGAATTGAACCCAAACATAATCGAAAAGGCCTGTCTTTAGGGCACCTCCTACCCAAGCATCAGGAAATAGACATTGGGGAGCTGCAGTTAAATACACCTTGTTGCCTCACTTGCTGTATCCAGAAAGGCACTTAGCAAGATCATCCCAATGTTGGCTTGTTCCTCCTTTGATGTCAAGGTAATTCCATCCAAAACAGCTGGACCAAGTGAACGAGAAGCCGAATGACCCCCCAAGAAGTTGTTCCAGAGGTAAGTCGCGACTTGCCTAGCATCTTCCTTGGAGGTAAAGGTAGTAGCTCCCAGCTCCTCCCCCAATAGAGAGCATCACCTTGATGCCTTGCTTGACATGACTTTACGTCCAAGCTTAAGCCAGTGCAATCATTACTGTGTGGATCACAATGACCAGCAAGGTTGATCATTGGAGTCTGTCCATTGCCAAAAGTTGGTAGAAAGGCCATGTTCACAAAATCATAGTTCCCACTGGCACAAGCCTCTGCCAGGGTTCCCTCATTTCCATTCTGACCCCAGTAGATGGCAATTCCTCCCGCTTCGGTACCCACCACTAGTATTAACACTACAATGGAGAGAAAAGCTAGCAGAACCGACGCCTTGAACGCCATTCTAACTGGTTCTGCTTTCCTTTGATTCTCCCCCTAGTATACTACTGTTCTAGTTATGTTTTTGCTCTGCATTGTTAACAAACCATCCCTTTTATAAGTAGACGATGATCCATCAACAATAGCTAGTGTTTTGTACTTACCCGATTGAATGAGCGTGGTTGAATCGTTACTTCCATCTTGCTGATCTTAACTTCGAACTATTCAGCCGTAATGCTGATGCTGATGTTGATGCTTCATCTTATGAGATTGCTCTGTCTTTTAGCTTTTGTCCAGTTCGTGCTGAGCCAACAATAATCTTGTTCCCTGTCTTGAACTCTCTAAATGTTTGTGTATAGTTGCTATCAAATGTGACTCATTACCTGGAGAAGAGAAATCCTTTTTGAGCCCTAGACTTTGACATGAACTGATTCTTCTTTTGTCTGCTCTGTCTTGCTCTTCCTCTGTTTTGTGAATGAATTCAATGAGTCTGGTAACAAATAATTCGACCCAGTCCCTCCTGAAACAAGAACCAATGATTTCATTTATCTGCTCATGCTGGGCTGCCTGTCATTCATCAATTTAGCTATATTTCTTTCATTTTTTCAAGCTTTGGTTTAGGCTTATGATCCGGGTTGCCTTGTATTTTTCCACAAACAGAGCAACTTCCAACTCAATTTCAAGGGCATTGGAATGCAGAAACTAATAAATCAGTCCCGCCCGTTTAAAATAGTCCGGCCCAATGCATGATTGGCCGGCCCTGTACTTTGCTTTGAGTCCAAGCCCAGTTGGGTTAGCCTGCACTGGAGATTCTCCTCCTGGAATAGGCCCAAGATAAGGCACGCTGTACCACATAAGAACTAGCCCAACTTAGACACTCAATTTCATGGTTGTTTGATTTGAGTTCAAAAGTGAGTTTTTCATGTTCGAGAAGTCAATCCAAACAAGGCCTAAATAACGATTATTTGTTACCATCACTTCAAAAATGATTTATATTCTTAACACCAAATTTATCCTAAAAATTCTAAACATTAAATACATGTAATTTGAAATAAACAAGATGGATTGAAGTCCTGCAGGCCCAAAATAAGCTAGTCCTATCTTTAAGGGGCCCAAATTGCTTGAAGTAAACGGGTTTGGATGGAAGCTTTATGGGCCCTATCCGGCCCAATTGTAAGAGTTATTTATGGGTGGGTTTATTCTTTAATTGCAATATTCATCATAATTTTGAAGTCCTTATAGTTTGCATAATTGCTATGAAGGGTAGAACAAGTTTCTAAATTGCTCACTTATGTAAGCACATTTTATGAGCCAAAAATACCCAAAATATCCTTAAAAAAGGATTTTTTTTAAAATACACATGGAGATGGTTGATATGGAAATTATTTAATGGGAAAAACTCCAATTGTAATTTTAAAATTCGAAATCTCTAAAATCTTGAAATATTGGTTGTCACCTTAAAAGTAAAATTTAAAATAAAGTTTACTTTTGCTACCATACATTTTAAAATTTTTAAAAACTAAGGTCTCTTTTAAATATATTTATTGTTTTTTATTTTAAAAAAATAGAAAGTATTAATCATTTTTATAATTTAAAAAATAAAAATTCTTATATGAAGAATGTTGGCTTGTGTTATATCCTTAAAAATTACTTTCAAAAAATTTTAAAATGTGAAATAGTAAAAATATTTTAATGCCTCATTTAAAAAAATAATTAAAATCATTACCTTTTTAATGCAAGCCTATAATAGATACTGTTATTTTTAATTTTCAAATTTTATCTTAAAATAAAATTAAAACAATCTATTTTTATATTTATCAAATGGGACAACTCATATATATATAAATTTTTTTCCTTCCACTAAAGAGAAAAGTTGCAGAATAAATTAAAGATGGACAAAAACGGGAGCTTTATGAGTTCTTTGTTGGTAATGTAGCACAAATTCAAAGATCACTAGGAGACTACTGTTAGCCCCTTATCCTCTTGACCCAATGTTGGAGGAAAGGACCTCCATGGTAGGCCTTGCACTCATGGGAGCCTAAATGGAAAGCAATGATGGTCTAGAGATTTGGGGGTTCAAACTCTGGGAGTTAAAATGAAGAGGTCATGTGCGAGCCAGACACACAATGCGCGCGCACCATGGGCGAGCCAGACATGCACTGCATGCGCATCTGACAAGCACCGCACACGCACCAAGCAGACACCGCGCACACACCAGATAGGCACAATGTGCGCGTCAGGCAGGCACCGCGCTCGCACCAGGCATAGGTGGGCTATGGAGTTGGTGCATATGGAAGGTGAGGTTTATTTTAGAATATAATTTATAATTATTTAAATATTTCATTATGTCTCCTCAAGCATATATGATGTATCCTCCAGACATCTTGAGAATGACCCGTATTACTTTTTAAGAGGAGGATAAGTGACTCAAGGGAGTACCAAGGGAAGACCTTGACCGCACCAAGGAGGCACCATAACATAGCCTTGGGCGTGCCTAGGACACACAGACGACACTCAAGCACACACACATGGGCTTCACGACATGTGTGATGTGCACCCCGTGACCACAAAGACATGGGGTCTGGTGCGACCCACTCCTCCTCGTGCTAGCACAAGGGTGCCTAAGCCTTGTGCAATGAGTCAGCTAGAGAAGCCATGGGCGCAACGCCATGGTTCGATGGGGCACTAGGATGTGCGGCTTACTTGGACCCATGATGCTTACGCATGGCACAGGGGCGCAATGCCCTATGCACCAAGAGGGAACAGCCATGAACGCAATGCCATGGCTCGTTGCTGTTGAGCTTGACTTGACAGTGGAAGCTAGCAACATGCCCAGGACATGGGCACCTCAACATGGCATGGGTTCACACATCAGTGTGGGAAAGGCACAATGAATGCACCAGACACTTGGGCAGCTGGTTGGTGCATGCTACTGGTTCAAAAGGCCTTGATCAGAGACATGTTGGTGGGCACCCGTTCACAAGAGGTATTTTATGGGGAGGAGGCAGCTTGTTAGGGGAACTCATCAGTAGCTTGATGGAAAAGGCTTGAGGGGATGGCAGCTAGCTAATGACAACTAGCTAGTGATCAGGACAACATTCAGCTACAAGGGACTGGCAGATGGTTGTGGTGTTGATGGTTGGTGCGAAGAGACACCTTGGACTGAATGAGTGTCTCCAGCTGGGTGGTTATGCAAGCAGTTATGGGAGGTTGGGGCAGTTGCATAACCACTAGACAGGCTCCTTAGTTTTTAAATTCATTGTAAACTGCAGGCTGAGTCTTTTAAAAGGGTCTCCTACATCTCTGAGACATAGCATGAGAGCATAGAGAATGTTTCTGAATGCTTAAGGGTTCTAAGCATTGTACTTTGACTCAGGTCAGGTGTTAAGACACTTTGGGAAGACAATTTTGTATCTTGTAGAGTTGAATAATACAAGTTGGGAAGGGTGTTCCTGTAATCGTGTGGTTGCCTGTTACTTTGCTTTTTTAAGGGTTGAGAAGAAAGGTTGGCTAAGGAAGGGTCCTTAACACCGCACACTTAGTGAAAAAAATTAGGTTGATATTTAAGGGTGTGACAACTACTAAGTGGGTTAAAATGATCTACAACAATTACAAGGTATGACAATTGTAGTCAAACTTACAAGGTTTGAGATGATGAATGCAAGGATTTCAAAAGGATTAAGATGAGAAAGGGGAATGGGTTGACTAGGTAGCTGAAATGGCACTTGATAAGGATATTTTAGTAATTATGTAAAATATGTGTCCTTTAATATAATTATTAGGCTCATCTACCCTTTTATTGTAATTGTCACTTAAATTTGTTATTAATATTTTAAAAATAAATAATTTTAAGTTTAATATTATATATAGAAGTACTTAAAAATATTTTTAAATTTTAAGAATATATAAATTATATATTTCATCATGCTTGAATAATGGAATCAAGATTGGAAATATACTGTTTTGGAGAAAAGAAAAGTTGGGTGGAAAATGTTCTCTCTTGCATATACCGTTCGATCGACAGAACATTCTTTCAAAAGACAAAAATGAGACGGCTCGGATCAATGGGCTCGACGCGTAAACATACACTTTTAGGAAGATACGTGCGCTGCCCAACAGCCAATCACATTTTTTTCTCTATTAATCACCCGATAATTTGAATTCTCATGAATTATCCAAACACAACTTATCCAGACGTATCTTCCAATTTCCCTTCCATATTTTCCGGTTGGGGCCATAAAATCTCTGCAGATTTTTCCTGACAAGTTTCTCGCCAAAAATGTCCTTTTCCGGATCAACTTCTCCCTGATCCGCAGCTTCTTCTTCCCTAAACCTCACCGGAATCTGACTTCCGATGGCCGTTCTCATCCATTCTCCGGAAGTTTCATCCATTTCCGGCCGCCTCCGCGGCGAGACTTCGGGGAGGATTGTCACCAATCCTAGCCACAGAGCTCTCAAAAGCGTCGCAAATTTGAAGCGCTATGAGAAAGGCGGTGGTAGGGGTAGGGTTAGAATTGGGGTTCGTTCGAGCATCAAGGAGTCGGAGGTTAGGGTTTCCGATTTGGAGCAGAGCGCGGGTCTGTACGGACAGTTCTCAGCTCCAGTGAAGCCAGGATCGTCGAAGCAGAGCAAAGAGGATGAAGAGAAGCAGAATTACTACGTGAATACCGGGTATGCGATTCGGACTCTAAGAGAGGAATTTCCGGAGCTATTCTATAGGAGCTCAGTTTCGATATCTACAGGTTTGAACGCAATTTCTTAATTTTATTATTGTGGACTTTGGATTTATGATCCGTTTGGTTTCCTTAAAAGCAAAGAAATTTGGAATCCTTATATGTTATGTTTTGATTTCTGTTCTAGGTTACTGCGAAAGTATTTACATTTAAATTTTAGCATCTTTGCTTTCCTACATTTTCTCAGCAACCAACCAGATGATTAACCTTGAATTCAGTTAATTCAGTATAGAGAACTTTTGTTCATGATTATTTCCAATTCTTTTAATTCACCATGTTTTTTCTCCTGATTAATTCTAATAGATACTAAATCCTGTGCCTTTTCTCACTGTTTTCATGATCTTTATGCAACTTCTATGTCCAGAAAAAAAAGGGTACAGACTCAAACAATTCCCGTCTCTTTTCTTCATGATTGTTTCCTACATCATTGGTTAAAGATCACTTTCGTTGTCAGACCAAAATCAATCTGCTGAATGCTAAAGCTAAGTCCAAAGTAGGAGTGCCATTGTGAAATTCTCAGTGGGTAACATAAGATTCTTTTGAGTTCGTTAAGCTTCTTCTGATACACACAAAGGATAATGAATTCAGGCGTCTTGTGCTCATTGTGACACATAGTCTAGTTGGGAATCAAATTCATTTTTCTATGGCAGATATGTCTCTTATTTGTTTCCCTATGACACTGCATGATTATATAGAATGATGCCCTTTTCATTCCATGGCATTGGATGCTAATCTGGTATGTTGTATTATTCTTAGGGATGACATTGTTTTCAAAGATCCCCTCAACACTTTTGTGGGTGTCGAGAATTATAAGTCAATCTTCTGGGGCTTCGATTCCATGGAAAGATATTCTTCAAGGCATTATGGGTCGACCTTATCAGTGTTTCACAGCCTGTGGAGAATGTCATAATGGTTCGCTGGACTGTCCATGGCATCCCACGAGTCCTATGGGAGAGTCACAGCAGATTTGATGGCACATCTGAATACAAACTCGATAAGAATGGAAAAATCTTTGAGCACAGAGTTGACAACATCGCCCTCAACTCACACCCCAAGTTTCGTGTCCTGGCCGTGGAGGAACTAATCCAAGCTCTCGGCTGCCTATCAACTCCCAAACCAACCTACTTTGAGATTTTGCCCTCTTCCATCATAGACTTCACGCCACCACCACCGGAACTCACTAGGATGACATTCTGCATGGCTTCAACCCTTGCGGTTTCTGGCGGATATGAAGAAGAAGCAGAAACTCCAAATGAACCATAACGTTTGCTGCTCTTCTTTCCAAATTTTGGTACATATTGTGGTCTGTTGCAGCAAATAATGAGCTTCCAGCACCCAAGTTAGATCCAGATGGTAGGCCTTCTGGCCCGGTCCTAATGGTGAATACCCAAAATCTAATACAAGGTTGGAGTCCTTTTTCCCACAACCCAGTTGACTATAATGCTTAGCTCTCATCTTCAACCTCCCACTTATACTGTATAAGGATAAAGATTGTATACTATGCATACCAGGAGTGAAGTATATAGCTTGGTGTGTTGTTAGAGAGCAATGTTGTGTACTCTGTACTTTGTCAAATATTGTATAGCAGTGGCTGCATGTGTAGAGAGCATATTCCTTGGGCGATTTCTCTTTGTGCAGAAGAATTGCACCTTTGAATCATTTTTAGTTATTTAATTTTTATTTCTATGAAAAAAAAAAAGGTGAAAGGGATTTTAAGTCTTTGGGAACTTCTTAAAGAGGAAAGTAGATTTAATTTTTATTTCTATGAAAAAAAAAAGGTGAAAGGAATTTTAAGTCTTTGGGAACTTCTTAAAGAGGAAAGTAGATTTAATTTTAATAAAAGTATTTTTTAAATATTATATTTTAAAAAAAATCGATGCAACAAATAGTAAAAATTAAAGGCCGTTTCAAACAAACTTGAGTGAAAAATGAAGTTATTTATAATCATAATTATTTAAAATTTATATATTTAAGATTTTTAATTTATGTATTAAAATACTTTTCCTTAGACTTTCGAATTTAAAAGTTTTTGTTTCTATTCTAGACCATAGAACTACCTAGCATGAAATTTTACCAAAAGTTAATATCTTAAATTATTTACAAAGATCACCTAAAATTCCAACTATAAAAATAGATCTATTAAATGAAGAAAAATTTACTAACTTTGTGATGCAACTATCTTACAAATTTTATACGACTAACATCTGCAAGTTTTCGTTATAGGTCCTTAAGCATTAATGTGATATCCCACATCGGATAGAAGGGAAAACTTCTGACGCTATATAAGTATAAACTCTTTATAATCCTGTAAACACATTTTTAAGTCGTGATGACTCATTTTTGTCTAAAACAAATAATATCTACACAGTTGGGAGGTTACAATTAAAGCCTAAACCCCACCCATATGAATAGGATTTGAACCCTTCTAAAGTCATGTTTGAGAAGATTTTTTTTTTTTCAATAATAACTTTTGTGCTTGTTTGAAATTGCTTGGGCTTAGGGCCGTATCTCGACTGAGAAATAAATTTTTTTCGTCTGGGATAAAAGGCTTTCTGGGCCGAGCTAAGGCAGCCCGATCCGCGTGAGCCCAAGATAAGAGGGCTCGACTCTCGGGTCCTGGTCTGGCCCCTTTTTATATTAAGTTACTAATGACCTTTGCTTTGTCTGAATGGCCCACACACGCCCATCTTATCTTCTGGAGTCAGACTCTCTCCCTGGAGGTAAAGGTCTCACTCTCCTCCTCCTTACAATGCCATTTTTTTATGAGTTTGATTTTGCTTTAATGATGTCACTTTTCAGCAATTTTTTTACAAGTGGGGTTGGTTGAGAATCCTGATATTGGAGCTCCATCCATGAATTTTATTGCATAAAAACGATGGATTCGTAGCACTTTGAAAAGTGGTAACAGCATGGCCAAAACCACCCAAAAAAAAGCTTAGAATCTCCCACTGGGTCGTCTCAACTTTGTTCTTAACGCAATATTTCATGTGTTAAAAATATTAAGAATTTCATTTTCCCTAAGGTTCATATCAGCAGTGTTTTACCGATTCAATTTTTCTTCTGTTGCTAAAAACATAAGCAGGCTGCAGGATACAGTTTTAGCAGCTTTTGCAACTTCTATTCTCTTTCATATTCCTATGTTACTTGGTGGGATTAATGACTTGACCTTAATCTCATGGAGTTGATAGAAGTTTTGTGTTGAGGGCCATTTTTGAGGTTTTTTACTTCTGAATATCTTCTTCTTTAAAGTGGTTTTCTGTTTGAGTTGATTGAGATTGTTGGTGAAACAAATAAGTGGCTCACTCCTATTTTGAATCTTGTTGGTTTTGTGGGTGTTGCTCAGGCGGCTCCATGGTTGACCTATTTACAACCTTATCTTTTTTGCTTGGCTCCTAAGAAACTGCAAAAATTACCCTTTGAAAAAAAAAAAACCTTCACTCCTTTGCAGCATATTGACCAAGATGAAGGAAATTTTTGGACTTCCATTTTTGTCGACTTGTTGTGTGGGCCATTTTTTCTAGTTGTGTTAGAAATGAAAATATTAGGGTTTTGTGCATAGAGTGGGAAGAAAATGCAAATTTTGTTCAGGCATTGGTTTTGTGGTAGCCTTTGTGTTTGGATTTTTCAGAAACATTGTTCTGTTTTTTCCTTTACCATTTCAGAGATTTGGCCAGGGCTGATCATGCTAGTTTCAATTCCCTCTTTTGCTGACTAAATGACCCATATCTGTGTGTGTGAATTAGTACAAAGGGAAATAAACTCATAGACTTCTACAATATAAACTTCTTCCACTGGATCACCTGAATCACATTCCAATGAATATACTATCTACCTCATGACAATCCTGCAGTGGCTCGGGATTAAGGACAGTGATTAAGAGTGGTTGAATTAACGGTTGACAGGAAGTGGTCAGTACTGGGGATGACAATGAACTCTTTTCCAGACACCTCTCCTTAAAACTATCCGGGTGCCTATTGCTCTTTCCTGATATGCAGGCCTCAAATAGTTTAAGCTATCTCCTATTCAGCTTATGTGAAAAACTTTCTATTATTGTTTATGATTGGACTTGAATTTGAAGTTCAATGGTATGCCCACTCTTAATCTTTTCATGCCCCTGTCTTTTGCCTTAATTTGTCAAGTAATGGTGATTATGCATATGTTTTTTGTCCCCTGTTGCAGTTTAATCCAAGGAAGGGGGAAAGGTTGAGCAGGCAAAGCCATGGAACCAAGCCGCGATCATATTAAACAGAAGATAGAAAAGATGAGGACAATAAACTATAAGCAAGAAAAACGCATAAATTACTTTGAAAAAAGTGCTTACCGCATTACAAGTTTCTACTTCATCTTTCAAGGAATGATCTTCATTTCCATCTCCAAACGTTCATCATCCCTCCCTTGTTACCACTGGTGGATCCCTTTCACTCTGTCCCTCCTCTCCTCTACCATCTATGGTCTCACATTCTTCTCCACCCTCACCAATTGCATCCAAACCTTATATCACCTCGACTTGAACAGGCTGGAACTTGAGTTGATGATACAACAACTGCACATGGGGGAGCAGCAAGGTAATCAGATGACCCAAGATCAGTTGAAGCCTGATAAAGTTCAGTGGTTGCGACGCTATGCGCTTGTTTACCTAGTAGTTCTAGTCATGCTTGCCTTTGCAGGCATAATGCTATATGCATGTCACTCCTTTCTCTGCAACAAGTAATGGCAATTCCCAGCAGTAATATTCAGCTTTGATGAATAAAGAAGAATCCCGTTTGTTGTTTGGTTGTTTTAAGTATAGAGTTTGTGTAAATCATCTGCACCTGGGCTCTGATACATTGCCTTATTGTTAATATTGGTAGATCCTTGTGAGTTATACTAGTGAATGTGAGCATGTACTATGAATAAAGTTAGTCTCATGTTGTGATTTTGTGGTTTCCCGTTGGTTTGTAGTTTTGGGAAGGTATTTGTGTTTATGGTAGTCACTTGCTTTCATGGTGGGGACTTTTGATGCTTCAATGATAAATTATTGTTTGGTTCTAAAGTTTAAGTCATTAGAGAATGTATCTATTAGGGTTTTCGGTAAGATGGTCAAAGACCAATCCAAGAATTGGTATTGGAGTCAAAGTCACAGGTCTGAGCCGCAATAGCCTCATGTCAAGGGTCACCCACATTAAACCTTGATTGATTTTTGGATGAGATGATTCAAAACTTAGAGGAATGTATGGATTTTGATTCAATTCTTAGAAAATGGGGCAAAGTAAAGTGGTTGAAATCTAAAACAAACAATCAAGTTAGTTAGATGTGCCATTGAAAGTAATTTTACCATATGTTTCACTCATATTTGTGGTCTTGGTGTATGAAAGGCCATGTGATAATCCTACCTATTGTTGGAAAGTGTTCCAAATTTTAATTAGTATAAATTCCTTTTTGTAAAAAATATTTATAAAATATATATTATTGTAATATTAAATTTTCTTATAAAATAAGAAAAGTTGTGATGTCTCACATCGGATAGGGGAGAATGTTCCTGACGCTATATATATGTAGAGACTCCTCTTAACCAAGTAGACGTGTTTTAAAGCCGTGAGGGCCCTCTTGGGCCCAAAGTTGTGATGTCCCACATCGGACTGAAGCCTTATCTGAAGAATAAGATATCAATTCTGAAGCTTAGTGTTTATTCAGAGGTGGTAGACAGAGCCCTTATTGCAGAGAATAATAATGAAGAGTTTCACCAGTATAGGAAACAACAAAGGAAGAGGAATAGAAATGATGGTGTTCATGGTAACCAAGCACAGAAAAGGTCTGCTCCAAGTAGAAATCAGAATAAAGGAAAAACGGCACAAAATTTAAATGAGATTTGTCCTACTTATGACAAGAAGCATGGGAGTAGGCCATGCTATAGAGAGACAAGAGTTTGCTTTGGTTGTGGAAAACAGGGACATATGGTTCGGGATTGTCCAGAGAGTAGGAAGTTTGTATTTGGGAAGCCTAAGGAGGAGAATAAAAAGGATAGACAGAAGCCCAGGGCTCAAGGGCGGGTATATGCTATGACTCATAGAGATGCTCAGGCTACGTCTGATGTAATGACATGTACTCTTCGAATTCACACCTTATTTGTTAGAGCCTTAATTGATCCTGGATCAACGCACTCTTTTGTTTCCGTATCTTTTGCTGGTTTGTTGGGTATGCCGATTGATAATATGGACTTTGATTTATTTGTTGCTACTCTTTTGGGAGATTCTGTTGTGGTTAATAAAATAATTAGAGATTGTTGTGTGATGATTGGGTATAGAGAGATGACAGTTGACTTAGTACTTCTAGACCTTCAAGATTTTGATGTGATTTTGGGGATGGATTGGTTAGCTTCTTATCATGCATCTGTTGATTGTTTTGGGAAAAGAGTGACTTTTAGCATTCATGGTCAGCCTGATTTTAGTTTTGAGGGGAAGCATGTGGACAAACCACTGCGTGTGATCTCAGCCTTGCGAGCTAGTTCTTTGCTCAGGAGAGGATGTTAAGTTTTTTAGCTTATGTTGTGAATGAGGAAAATGATTTAAAGTTGGAAGACATACCCATTGTAAGGACTATCCTGATGTTTTTCCAGAGGATCTACCTGGCTTGCCACCAAGAGGGAGGTGGAATTCACCATTGATTTGGCACCAGGGACAGCTCCTATCTCTAAGGCCCCTTATAGGATAGCACCTATGGAGCTTAAGGAGTTGAAGATTCAACTTCAGGAGTTGTTAGATAAGGGCTTCATTAAGCCTAGTGTTTCACCTTGGGGAGCTCCTATTTTATTTGTAAAGAAATTTGTAATGGCTCGCATCCAACCGTGTAGATTTTGTCCGCTTTGGGCCCAAGGGGGCCCTCACGACTTTAAAACACATCTACTTGGTTAAGATGAGCATCTACATATATATAGCGCCAGGAACATTCTCCCCTATCCGATGTGGGACATCACAAACACCCACATGCAGACACAACATCCTCGTTGTGTCCCATAGGATTGCGGCGGCTAAACAAACAAACACCCCATACGGGGCCAAACAAACCCCCACACGGGGGTTGGGGATCGGCTTTGATACCATTTGCAATGGCTCGCACCCAACTGTATAGATATTGTCCGCTTTGAGCCCAAGGAGGCCCTCACGGCTTTAAATGCGTCTAGTTGGTTAAGATGAGCCTCTACATATATATAGCGTCAGGAACATTCTCCCCTATCCGATGTGGGGCATCACCTTGTGTCTACTTGTGATGTCCCACATCAGATAGGGAGAATGTTCCTGACGCTATATATATGTAGAGGCTCATCTTAACCAACTAGACGCATTTTAAAGTCGTGAGGACCTCCTTGGGCTCAAAAGCGGACAATATCTACACGGTTGGGTGCGAGCCATTGCAAATGGTATCAAAGTCGATCCCCAACCCCGGTGTGAGGGTTTGTTTGGCCCGCAATCCATGAGACACAACGTCCTTGGGGGGGTATTTGTGATATCCCACATCGAATAGGGGAGAATGTTCTTGGCGCTATATATGTAGAGACTCTTCTTAACCAAGTAGACGCGTTTTAAAGCCGTGAGGGCCCCCTTGGGCCAAAAGCGGACAATATCTACACGGTTGGGTGCAAACCATTACAAAAGTTATTAGGAATATCTTTATAAATATTTTAGATATGAGGGGAAAAATTTAGGAGATAGAGACAAACTCATAAAGACTATCCAAAACGAATAGAAATGTGAAGAAGAATATGACACGCCCAATAAAATGAGGGGTGTGTTTAGGATGGGGAGACATGAAATGTTTCAAAAACCTAATGATTGTATATGGTTCTGTTTTTTTAATATTCTTTATGGTATAATTAAAATTATAGAATGATCCTCTCTTATTCGTAAATATAAAGCATGATATAATGAAATGATTATCTCTCATTCATAAATATAATATAATTGATCGAATCATGTTAAAACCCTATATACCTTTATATGATATTTTATCTTCGTGTTCTTTAACTAATATTGTTTTTATTAAAACTTTGGTTGGTACAACAAACTACTACTAGCATTAAAACTTCTACATGCTCAACACCCATATTTGTTTCCAGGTATTAACACCCATTCTATAATTTATTTATTTTTAAACTTTGCACCCCACGAAAAGAAAGCTTTGATGGTACATTCCCTTTACACATTTATATATATATATTATATATATATATATATATAATATAAATCTTTGGATATTATTGAACATTTGTATCATTACAACATGATTTGTCCTCTAAGTAAAGTTTCAATCAAATTCACCATCAATTATTATTTAAATTGGAGTTTCAATTAAAAACAACCATCATTCGTACTCCAAATCCACCATCATTACTAGTATCTATAAAAGATTTTGAGAGAGAGATTAATCTTTGGGTTATGATTGATCATGTGTATCATCATAACATGATTTGCCCTCTAAGTGAAGTTTCAATCAAAAATTCACCATCATTTATGATCTAAAATGGAGTTTCAATTAAAAATCACCATCATTCATTCTTTATATTTACCATCATTACTAATGGATATAAAAGATTTTGTGAGAGAATTTTTTGTATAAATTATGCAACTAAAATTTCAATTTAAAGCAAGTCATGTTTTTTGAAACCTATTTTTAAATTAAAAATAAAAAGTAATTTTAAAAAATATTTAAAAACAAGTTTCATAAAATATGATCAAATGGGTATATGTTTTCTTTTTATTTTCAAAAATTGATAAAAATAATTTATATTTTTATCTAAAGTTATTATCTATTTTACTTTGTTTTGAAAAATTATTTTAAGAGAACAACCGTCAAATCGTGTTAAAAATTTTTAAAAACAGGTTTTTATGTTTAAAAACAGAAAATTTTAAATCATACGACTAAACATACTCTTAGAACCCGTTTAATTATGTTTTTTTAAAAATTATTTTTTATTCTTTAACTTAAAAACAAATTTTAGAAAACTCATAATAGGCTTATATTTTTATTTTGTTTTTAAAAACAGGTAAAAATAATTTCTATTTATTCTCTAAAAATTATTATCTATTTTACTTATTTTTACTAATTTCTATTTATTCTCTAAAAATTATTATCTATTTTATTTTATTTTTACAAATTATTTTTAAAGAACAACGGTCAAATTATATTAAAAAATTTTAAAATAATTTTTTATATTTAAAAATAAAAACTATTTTTAAAGTCCAACGAACTTTTATTTATCTTTTTGAAGTACATCTTACCTAAATTCATAATGATTATGAATTTATCAAAGGAAAATTCTAAATTTAAAATATCCTAAAAGTAATTTTATGTAATTTTATTTTATAAAGAGGGACATTTATTAACTTATAGCATACTATATTCCAATAATTTTCATTTTCCAATATGTAATAAAAATTTTGTGAGATGTAATTTTAGTGTAAAAAATAAATATTATGGAAAATGCTTTCTAGGAAAATTAAAAAAAATTAAATAATTTAGTTTTAAAATCATTTTGATTTTCCAATTAAAGAAGAAAATAATTTTTTTCCCTATTTTAGAAAATGACAGGACGAAATTTAACTTTAATTTCAAACCACTGTCTCTGTGAAGTCAGTGATGTGTCAACCAACAACTCCTTACCGCTATCAATAAATATTTTCTCTCTTTCCAAACACCCACTTTCCCGGGATTGCTTCTACTTCACTCTCTCTCTAGATTCCTGCTTATCTCTCCCACCGAAACCTAACCCCCATCAGAATTATTCATTTATTATTGATTCCTCATTATATTAATGCAATTAAGTTTTGAGCTTTCTCTGCCTTTATAGTGATGGAATTGCAGGAATCGCGGTCTGAGCATCCTGCAATGACCTTCGATGAGGTGTCCATGGAGCGCAGCAAGAGCTTCGTCAAGCCCTTCAGGTTCCGTTATTTCTCGTATTTGTATGCGTGGGTTTCAGATCTGGTGATTTGGGTTTTTGTCATTTGATTTGTTTTGGTGTTCGGTCGATTTTGGAGTTGGATTTGGATTGTTTTGTAGCGTTGCATGTGTGTGGGTTGATAATTTCCTTCATGGATTTGCCTATGAATGCATTTTGTTCTGTTTTATTTCGTTTGTTGATGAAAAGTGTTTAATTTTCTTGCTTCTGTATGTGGTTCTTGAGCGATAATTCATTGATAAACGGGTTTTATCTGTTGATTGTGTCCCTCTGCTGTTCAGATGTTAGGCATTGTCTCTATTCACAAGGTGATTCTGCAAACAGGGTTGATTGGGTTTGAAGTAATTTGCATGTTCACGGGTTTTGTAATGGATTCCTGATTGCATCATACTTGTAATTTTTTCCGAATTTTCCGTAGGAAATGGGCGGAGGTTGAATGAGTTCAAAATAAGTCCTTAATGAACTTGGTTGGTTTTGTTCGTTTTGCAGTTTTCTCCGTACTTCTGAGTATAAACGCTTAATGAACATATATACTGGCTGAGCATAAACCCTTTGATCAGAAAGTTGTTTGCTGTAATTTGTGTTGCTAGATGTACTCATCTTAACAGATATTTGTGTTTGTGCCTGTTAACTATTTTTTCAAGGTATTTTCTTCCAAGTAGTTTCTCCATACCACAGTGTGTATTCAGTATGGGACATACAAATTGCTGTTTGAGATCCATTTTAAATCCTTGTGTTGTCTGTTTCAGGAGCTGAAGAACTTGAGGCCTCAACTTTATTCTGCTGCAGAATATTGTGAAAGTCTTATCTTCATAGTGAGCAGAAACAGATGTGAGACCACTTGCACTACCTACAAATTGCAGAATCAAATCTGCTGCATTATTAGTTTTTCAAAAGCTTTTTTTTTTTTTCAAAAACTGTAGCATCCCTATTATTGTTTTTCAAAAGTTTTTCTCTATACCTGCACAATCCCCAATTGGAAATTTCTCTATACTTGCACAATCCCCAATTGGAAATTTCTCTAGGCAAAGCTTTTAACAAGGTGCTGACCTCAATTTGGAGAATTGATGAATTGTTTGATTTCATTGATCTCGTGGATACTATTTATGGATAGTGGAACTTAAACACTTAAAGAAAGAAGTAGATCTTAGTATCATTCCTCTTTATGGCTCAGAATCATGTATTTACCCAATTGTATTCACATACAATAAGTTTTGTTGGATCTTAGGCATTCTTTTTCTTTCTCTCTCTTTCTCTCTCTCTTTTTTTTTTTTTTTTTTTTTTTTTTGTGGGTTGTTACTGGAAAAATAATTTGCAATTATGCATTAGGGTACTTGACAACCTGAAAGATTATGCCGTACGAGCCCTTGTCAATGCTGTTGACCACCTTGGCACTGTTGCCTTATAAATTAACTGACCTCCTTGATCAACAAACCTTGGATGTGTCAACCATGGAGCTAAAAAGTTTCATGTGTAAATCAGGTAAGATTCTTTGCACTTGCTAGTTTGAGTATATTGTTGCTTAAAAATGTATGAATAGATACTAAATTGGTTTGTCTATGTTAGAAACTTCTTACATGCCAAACATACATGGATAAAGAAGGTATCAGCAGCAGCAGCTGTTGGCTTTCATCCCAAGACATCATAAGCACTATATTTTACCTAGTAAGATTAATTACTATTAGCTTCTTTTTAAGTGTTAATCAGTATGACATAACTTATGATTTTTTGTTTCATTTGCTTTTCTTTTCCTGCTTCTCTTTCCCTGATATACTCCATGTTAGATTCTGTCAACAAAAAGGTGCATTTTAGTCCACAAGTACAGAGAGATGCTAGCCAGAATCATAGTCAAGCAAGACCTCGTATTTATCCTACAGGTAATTGGTTCTTTTGAGTGTGGGCACATCAATTTTGTCACTATTATGTTGGTTTTAACATTTTCCATATGCTTTTACTTATCCAAGACATTCCATTCAGGTAATGCCACATCAAAACTCTTTCCTGGCATTTAGCCTCAGAAACTAATCTACCTTGAAAGGGAGTGCAAATGCTTTTTTGAGGTTAGTTTGTTAACTCTTAATATAAGTTTCACAGACGTTTCTGTTTGTATATTATTGCTGCTAACTTTTTCCGAAAGCTTGACATTTTCTAAAATTTGCCTATTTGTGCAGCACTAATGAGCCAGAAACTTCTGGCAAAACTTCCAGAGTCTTCCATTTATTGGGTATGTATGGTTGAAGCTATCCCTTACACTATTTTTTAGTTTCACTTGCAATTGTGCTGAGATGGCTGGTGCATTTTCTTTTCTTTTTTACAGAGAAATGATAACATCTTGTCTTACAAGTTTTTATGCATGCAGATTCTGAAGAGAGTATTCGGACAAGTGGAGGTCCTGCTGGTGGAGGTCCTTCAAGTGGTCCTGCTTCTAGTGCAGTTACACAATCACTTGGTGTCGTGTGGAGGGTAATGTCAAAATCAACAAGAAAATCGACATGCCCAACATTCTTCTAAGTGCATGCTTGATATTCTACAAGAATTAGATGAATATATACGTGGCGTATTTTTTTGCTTGAGTTTTTTTTTTTTTCTGCAAACTCATTGTTCTTTATTTTTCCATGGAAGCGTTATAAATCATGAAGATGTATCGGCATCATATAGTGTACAAAATGGCTATCTCTGGCCAGATTTTCACCAACCCTCTTCTTTCCTTCTTTGATAAATCTTCTATGAAATGTGTTGATGATTGAGGGTTTCAATTGTGGACACATCTGCTGAGCGAAAGGTGCTAAACTAACAGCATTCCCAGTTGTTACTGGGTTCTAGAAATAAATGTCTGTTTCTACATATAGGCATGAATATAGGTGTGAATCTTGTTTTGTACATAATCAGGTCAAGGGTGAATAGATATATCGAGAGAATTAATTCGTTTGAGAGTGAATGTGAGGGCAATTTCAGGTGATGGATAGCAAGTGTAGGAAGTATAATAAGGTGCCACCAAACCAATTATTTGCTGCAAGAGAGTTGCAGGTTGTACATGAGCAGTACTGGAAAGTATAGGTTATGGTTGTTTTGTACCTCCTTGCACTGCTTCATTTTCCTCTAATATCAGAGGGTAGTGCTGGGGTACCTTGTTGTCAAAATGAGGTTTTATGTTAACCATATACGGTACTTGCAGTGCCTTATTTAAAAGTTTAGGAAAAAAGATTGTGATTTTGAATATCTTTGATTGAAATTTGGTGGTTTGGAGGAAAGCTGTCTATTTTGATAGGTTGTAGGTGTTTAGATAGCCATCTATACGAAGAACCAACATTCAAGAAGTTGAATTTGGTGATCTGTATAGATCTTTCAGCTTGTGGAAGAGGAATGATTTGAGTTTTACCGGGAAAATGATCTGGACCAAGTTGTCCTGGTTTTGATAAAAGCGACAGTTATGGTAGCTTTTAAAGTAACTGCTCTAAACTTCCACCCTCTTATTGTGATGGGTCCAATCAATCATCCCAAATTGAAATTTTCTTCATAACTTCTCAATTTTAGGTTTAATTATTTTTAGTATTATGACAGGGTTTGCTGATAATTCTTCAGGAGTTAAAATCCAGTGAGAAAACAATAACCAAAGCAAATTTTGTCCCATGCGATTTCCTTAAAATATAAAATGTAACTGGAATTTAAAGATTAGAACATGATACTATATATATAAGATTATTATTGTACCCTTCACTAGAGTTTTTAGATGCTTGTGGATTGCTAGAGTTTGATGCACTTGATGTTAAAGGTGCAAATACTGTTTTAACCTAATGAACTTCACAGTCATACTGTTGAGAGTTACAGTGCATCAGACAAAAAATCTCATGGTAGGGTTTTTTGGTACAATAATCAATATTGTGTCTGTTTATGAAACAAAAGACAAACTAATTGTTGTACTACAAAGGAAACTTGGGTCATTTGAGGTCCAGTGTCTGAGATGTTGTACAACCATTTTTTAAATGCTTATTTGGTACGGTTTCTACTTGGGTGGAGAAACCTTGAAATGGACTATAATGTCTTGGTTGCCATTTTTTCTAGCAGAGACTATAGTTTATGAATGGAATGCTGATTTGGTGATTGATACAATAGTAAAGAGTGGAGTCTGTGCACAAGTATTCCCATGCATAAGGTTGCTATATTTGTTTTTTGTTATAGCCAAGTTTTGGATGTTCTCTCAAGACTGGATTGGTTTATTGATTGCCCCATGACTATAAGATTACATTATTATTATTATTATTATTATTATTATTATTTTCTTTTACATTTGTGGATAGGAGTTCTCTAGGTAGTGCTTTTAGAAAATCTTGAAGGGATATGGGATGTATTACTCCTGTGGATTAAATCAATATTGATTTGTGGCTGGTTATTTAAATGTGATGTACTGTGATCGGAGATCTGAGGGTAGAGCAGTTTGCCTGAATTCCCAGTGGAGTTGGTGTCTTGAGAAGGTTTGATATGAGATAGATAGGTGCTGAGCTTGCTTTGTCAAGTGACCAATGAGGGAATGGTGTAAAATTCATTAGTTAGCTAAGCCTTTATTGATCATGTGTGAGTTAAAAGATTCAGGGATGCTGAAGTTTGTTTACTTCAATTTAGGCTGTTGGATCAGCCTAGGTCTGAGGAGATAGTGAAGGAGTCACCGACTTAGCTGTAAATTGGTGTCCTGCCTTGGCTATATCAAAAGCTCAAGGAACATACATATAAGTTTTTGGATACTATTGATATTTTATGTGGCAATATTTAATGGTTTCTGATCCATTGTACAAGATACTTGTGGACTATCATCAAACAGTAGCTATTATTGGGTTGTGAACTTTATTTTACAGTTTTTATAGATATTGCTTGTTGGATATTGAACTATTGTTTGTCCTCAAATGCTTTATCCCTGACTAGATTAATGAACGGAACTATCAAACTTACAAAGAAGTGTGCTTTTGCAGGATTCATCAGAAGGCACCAAACCAATGATGCCATTCAGGTCATTTGACAACCGAAACCGACGTCCAATGGCCCTTGCCCATCCAGCTGCTCGGAGTAAAAGTGTGCTATCAGCTTTCTTTGCCAAACAGAAAACACCGAGGATATAGACCAGCACAGCCTCATAACCATAACTGAAGCAAGTCACAGTTTACCCTCATATTCTGAGGGTATTCACCCTAACCTGTCCCCAACAGTTGATGATCGAAATTGATTTGTCTACTCTCCCCTCCTTTCATGGCTGCCAAATAAGAAGCAAATAAATGCTTAACAGTCTGGTAATGAAGGCAATCAGATTTGTATACCTATGAATGAATTGCTGTGATTAATGACTGCATAAACTGTTCTTGTGCAGATTACACAAGTTGTAGCCAAATTCTATCTTATGACTGATCATGTACATTTAACTATGTGGTATTACTCTAAAAATGGTTTATCTACCAACAGGGCTTGATGCTTGAACTTTGTGTGTATATGAGGTCCAATTTTTCATTTCATGTAATAAAATAATTTCTCTATCTGCCCAGATCTCCCAAAGAAAAGTGCCAAAAAGAGCAGAAATGTTATTGCTGAAGAAAATTTTAACAGGGTTTGAGTCTTGGCAGTTCTTTTGAATTTAGTTTTATGTACCTTTTTGTATCTCCAATGAAGGATATACTGTAACATTAGACCAGTTTTATGCTTCTGGAAACAGAAAGGGAAAAGAGAAAATTTAGAAAACCTCTCAAACCTATATGCTTCCTGAACTGCTTTTGAAAAACTATTTTCAGAAAACACATAGGAAAACATGTTATGTATGTAGAGTTTGGATGATGTTTTGGGAGGTCACAAGTTCCTTCTTCCGTTTCTTTTCAAGTTCCTTCAAAGGTAAATAGCCATGAATAAGAAAAAGGCATGTTTTTATTTTTTATTTTTATTTTTTTAATATGTTTGATGAAAATTTTATAGTATGAGTCATAGAATTTAAAGCTATTTGCTCCCCTCCATTTTCTTACAGACATGAAATTATGGTAGTAATATACTCAAAAGGTAATAAGGGTGTGTTTATTTTTTTTGAAAAATTTGATGAAAAGAGAATAGGAAAAAAAAATAGAAGAAAAAAAGATTAAAAAAAAATTAAAATCAATAAATTATTTTTATGTAATTTTTTAATCTCATTAACTTTTATGCAAAGATTAAATGATATGAATTTTTAATTAATTTTATTTACATTTAATTTTTTATTTTTAATTTTAATAAAAAAATCAAACATGAAAATTATCTTTTTAATATTTGTTTTTTCTTTTTCACAATACTTCCATAACCCAAATTTCATAGGTTTCTCCTTCCTTGATTACTTTCTCCGTTGGCTAAAGGTGAGGGGTGGTTTTTCACCAAAATTTTCCCTAAATCATGAAACGGTGCCGTTTCGTTGTCTGTTTGTATGCCTACGTGCAATTGAAATCTGCCGTAGATCCGACTCAACGGTGAACACCGACACGTCCTGATCTCTTTCTCCACCGTCGGATCTGCTGACTCAAACCCCACAAATTTCATGCAGACAGATCACCATCTTCATGATGACAGATCCAACTGTAACCTAGAAACCCTAGAAATCCCACTCAAATCCTCACATCTTACACTCAATTTACACTTACTGTAGCTGTTGTCGCTTCATCTTCGTCCTTGTTTCAGCAATTTCCATTGCCCAAATGTCAACATCAATACACCAAAGACAACAACAGCAACCCCACCATCACCACCACCTTCTTCTAACCCTAACCCGATTTCCCCTCGAAATCAGCCCGATTGGCGACGACCCATCTCGATTTTCGGCCGAACGGGGCTGTTGATTCTTCTAACGCTGATGGTGGTTGTCGGGGTTTTGCTGCCGACCATGAAGATGAGAATGCCGGATGGGCTTTTATCCCGAGCTTCGGTTTCGAAATGGAGAGACTACACGCTAGCTCAAGCGGCGGAGTTCGTGGCCAAGAACGGGACTGTGATTGTGTGTGCAGTGAGTCAGCCTTATTTGCCGTTTTTGAACAATTGGTTGATTAGTATTGCAAGGCAAAAGCATCAGGACAAGGTTCTTGTGATTGCAGAGGACTATGCCACCCTTTATACCGTCAATCAGAAATGGCCTGGCCATGCTGTTCTGGTTCCGCCAGCCCCTGACGCTCAAACTGCCCATAAGTTTGGTTCTATGGTATAAAACATTGTCATTTGCTTTTGATTTTTCTTGTGATATATAGCTCAAGGGTTTGTTGTTTATGGCATTCTTGTTCATGGGCTAAGACTAGGTGTTGCAATATGCTATTTCAGTGCATCTAGGATCTTGGGAGTGAAGTTAGTAACTAATGAAATGATTTTACTTGTGGGATTCAATTCTGTGGGGGCATTGGAAATTTGAACCAGAAAACATAGCCAAAAATGTAGGAGGGTCGATTTCATTTGTGCACTAGTGAGGATTTCGAGCATTCATCCATATGTGATTCCTGGGTTATGCTTTGCTATTTTGTTGGTAATGGGTACTTGTAGCAACCTGAACGTCTTGCCCTTTCATTAATGGGCGGTTTTTCATTTCACACATTGTTTTGAGTTTGGTTCTAGTGAAAATTGAAAGCAATCAGATGTTCTCCACGCTTTTAGGGTATATTTGCTTGGTAAATTGTTTTGTGCTTGAAGTTTAACAGTGGAAGAGTTGGAATATTCTACTTTGCATTTCCTATTTCTTCTTTGTCAATAGTGATGAATATTTTATAGAGTTTTTGTATTCGATTCTTTGAAATGTTTTTGATTGATTTCATTGTACAGGGGTTCTTCAATTTTACTTCCCGAAGGCCTCGCCATCTACTGAATATTTTGGAGCTTGGATATAATGTTATGTACAATGATGTTGATATGGTGTGGATGGCAGATCCATTTCCCTATTTGCAAGGGAATCATGATGTCTACTTCACTGATGACATGGCTGCAGTATGTATACCAACTTTGCTTTTAGCTTTCAGTGTGTTCCGGTGTGAACTGTAAATTATTCATGTCATGTATGAGTAATGGAGTTGATAGTACAATAGATATTCTGCAAACACACTGTCCAAAAATTATATCCGATATCATCTCTAGAAAAATGAGTTAAAACATGCTGGAACCATCCGTTTTTCCTTTTGATATTAGAGGAATTTTATGCCTGTACAATCGTTCAAAGGCCTGGTGTTTTGGACACCGAGGCCACACACTTCAATTTCTTAGAATACGAATTGAATTCAATGTGATACAAGTCAACTGCCTTGAATTCCTGAACTGTTGCTCTTTAGGTCTGCTTGGCGCCTTCCAGTTCCATGTACTGAGTGACAACCCCATTGATATTCAAAGTTAACCTCAATTGCCAATAAGGCAAGGACCATTTATAATTGAAGGGTTCATAGAATCACCATATGATGGATTTGAGTTGAGTCAGCATCATTGGGGGAGATGCCTGTGTATATATCATAATACATTTTTCAGTTGCCACATGTACTCTAATTAAACTGTTCTCTTGGATTTTATTAGCTCACAAGTATAAAATTGAGTTAGATTTTATCTCCTATGGCACTTCTTGAATGTATTGCTTGCCTTGAAGTTGTATTTCTACCCATCATACACTTCTACCGTTTTGGTGGTCACATTAAGCTATATATATATTTTCTCTTTGGGTGACCAGGTGAAACCTCTGAACCACTCTCATGATTTACCACCTCCAGGGAAAAAAGGGCGCACTTACATTTGCAGCTGCATGATTTTCATGCGCCCCACCAATGGAGCAAAGCTGGTCATGAAGAAGTGGATTGAGGAACTTCAAGCTCAGCCATGGTCCAGAGCAAAGAAGTCAAATGATCAGCCTGCTTTTAACTGGGCATTAAACAGGACTGCAGGAGAGGTTTGTTATGCTTGCCTTCTTGCTATTGCCTTTCCAGTATCTTCTATAACTCAGTATGCAGTTATGTACCAGGAAACTTAGGCATGTTCTTTTTATTATGGAAATAAAACGGTTGAGAAGGCATGTAAGGCTATATTACCATAAAAGATGTGCTGAAAGGCGTCTGAGACCTTAATTTCACAGTTCACCTTCCTCTTGTTGGAGCATCAGAGGAAATGCCTTGGGCTTCAACACCAAGGGTCATGCTTCAAATGTGTTCCTCTCATGCGTTAGCCTGACTCGTATATGGCATGTGCCTCCTGCATTAATCAGAAATAGGTTATAGCCAGAGAGCAAGTACCTAACAAAATAGTTTGTTTTTTCAGTTGTTAGTCCTTTCAAAACTGCATCTTAAGTCATATTTATTAATTATTTTTGTTCAAAAACTCTTTTTAACTTTTTACATATGGTATTTCCATAGTAGATGTTAAATTTGGTATTCCTTTGCAATTTCTTTCTTCTTTAAAGAATCCATGTCCACCATTCATTGCAATACTCTCATCCTGTCTCTTCAATGTTTCAGTGATGGCAAAGTTGCATGTAGACTATATATGTCGCTAAAATTATACTTACTTTTAACTAAATTACTACTTTACTTAAATAATGAGCAATCATGAGACTTAACCTCAGCCCCCAAGCCATGCACCTCAAAACATTAGAAGGTTCCATTCCTTGTTATCCTTAAAAATACTATATAGATGCACTCTGTTGAACAGGGCCTGGTTGATTAGATAAACTACTATGGTTAGTTTTTTTTCCCCCCCTGATATCCTACGATATGTATACCCAATCCTATTTTATCATGCTAATCAAACGTAGCAATAGGGTTTTACCTGAATGTTTGGAGAACCGGGCAAAATAGAGGTTTCTCAGGAATGCCTCAATATTTGAGAAATACCGAATAATCTAGTTAGGTTGGTTATCATAGAGAGAACATGTTCTACGAGGCATTCACAAAAAATGCTCCACAGTTAGATATTCGGATCAAAGTTATGCTGTATTGTAAAAAATTAACTGAAAACTAAAAAGTAATATTGGTTGTTTATTTCCATTCATTTAATACTGAAATTTGGCATTCGATGATTTTACAGGTGGATCTCTACCTGCTGCCCCAGGCAGCATTCCCCACAGGAGGATTATACTTCAAGAACAAAACATGGGTGCAGGAAACCAAGGGAATGAATGTTATCATCCATAACAATTATATCACGGGTTTTGAGAAGAAGATAAAGCGCTTCCAGGACTATGGACTCTGGTTGGTAGATGATCATGCACAAGAATCCCCACTTGGCAAACTATAAAAAAACCGAAACCCCATCATCTCTTTCAGCAGAACCAAGCAGAGTCATGGTTCAACCCCGCATGAAATGCAACCTACCAATTAGTTCATGATTTCTGCATGTAACCTTCAGCCATGGAATCAAACTGGAGGGTTCACCATTGACAACTACTCAAATCTTCCACGCTTTGTTGTCTCCCATACCTGAATTGCACCAAACATCAAACTGCAGAATGGTCCAGATTGATTGTTGTTTTTCTCCTGTCTGTTAGGGAAGGTGAACTGTTTAGACTGATTCATCTCTGTATTCTTTACAATGCACACAGCATTTGTTATCAATCTATAACTGCTCAAATTCAGGCTTTTCAATACACAGTATTTGTTACCAATCACCCCAACTGCTCAAACCCTAATTCAGAATTCAGGTCATTTTTTACTAGGTCTATTTGAGAATCATTTTTTAAAACAGTTTTTTTTTTATATTTAGAAATGAGCATTTTTATAAGCAATTGGTTCTTAAAACCAGATCTTTGTTCAAGAATAGAAAGAAAACCGGATGAATATTCTGAGAAACTGTTTTCCAAAAGCAGATTTCTGTTTTGAAAAAGTAAAACATTTGCAGCTGCGTTTGCCGGGAGTCGAACCCGGGTCTATTGCTTGGAAGGCAATTATCCTAACCGTTGGACTACAAACGCTTGGTGGTAGGTCACTTTCCAAATACTGTATATCACTTTGTTATAAAAATGAGTGTCGGCGAACATCAAGGTGACCAGACTGAGAGCTAAAATAATAATAACAATAGGAAATGGCCCCATCTCAATTGTTTTTTTCTCGGGAAAGTTCTGATAGAAAAATATTTTCCCTCACAACAAGCAGCATGGTCACAAGATTTTCCTAAGGTAAAAATGACTCAAACACCCACTGTGAACATCAGTTAAGCATGAAATGAAATTGGAATTATTATTTGATAGGATGGGTTTCATTTATTTACTCCTCTCATCTGTTTCCAACTTTATTTTTCCAAACATCTCCAGTCTGTCCACTGTCCAATCCCTATTTTTAATCATCTTCTCTTTTTGTATTTTTCCTACAATCAATTTCTCAATAAAATATGAACAACCCATCTTAATTTTATGCAATTTTAATAAAATAGTAATTAGAGTTGGATGTTTTTTTTTAGTATAATTTTAACTTCATATGAATCGGTATTTTAAGATATAATTTCTACATTTTTTTTATTATTTTTATTTCAAAATAAAATAGAGGTACCAAATAATCTTATCAATTTAAATTATGATTTTATTTTCCAATGCACAAGGCATAGTTTCGTTTTCACTTTTGACTTTTATTTTAATGTTTAATTAAAAAAATAATTTTTAGATAAAAAAATGTTTTTTAAAATAACTGTTAAACGAATTCTTAAATAGGTTTTTATTTATTTATCAAAATACAATATTTTTTATTTTATTATAGATTAATTAAATTTTATATTAAAATTCAACGACAAATATTGAAATTTTGATAAGATGCATTTTCAATGGGTTTGAAAATTTTAATTATTTAAGATATATTTGAAATAAATTTAAAAGAAGGAAATTGTCTCATATTTCATAATTGCAAAATTAAATAAATATTTTAATGAATGCCTCAATTCAATTCAATCCTTAGGTTTTAACCAAAAGGTAACAACAACTATATGATAAATGCAAAATGTACGTCACAGATTAATCCTTTCATAAAACAATAACAGACTCATTCACATGTAGCTAGATTTCATTTCTAGATTCTCCACCCCGCAAAATCTCCTACAATTTCTCTAGCAATCTTCACTCTTTTTCTCCCTTATCTAAAACTTTTTTATTTTTTGTATTTTTTTTTTCAATTTTCAGTTGACAAATTTGTTGAAATTCCATCCAAGTCCCAATCGTTGACAATCCACGACCACCGCATCCACGTCAGAGCTCTGTGCTTTTTGGTGTTCTTCTTCTCTCTCTAGCTGTGCTTTTGCACTATTCACAAGCATCTTGATTTTTGGCGTTGATTTCACATCTGGGTTCCAGTCGTAGTGGTGGAGTGCGGGACTGGAAAAAGGGTATTTTGAGTGTTGGGGAAGTCTCCTATTTTTGATCTTGATTTGTCGGTTGGTGTTTTTTTTTTTTTTTTTTTTAGGGAAGCTTTTTCTGTGTTTTACTTTATGGGTCTGTAAATGGGTTCTCTGGAAAATGGGGTTCCGGTGAAGAGAGACCCTCTTCTTCGCTCTTCGTCGAACAAAGGCTCGGCTTTTCAGAGACCCATTGTGAGATTTTCAAGGTTTTTGTTCTTCAGGAAGCTAGATTACCTCCAATGGGTGTGCACAGTGGCGGTGTTCTGCTTCTTTGTGGTTCTATTCCAGATGTTTTTGCCGGGTTTGATAATGGAAAAATCAGGGGAGTCATTGAAAAATATGGAGAATGGTTATGGGGATTTGAGTTTTATCAAGAATATTGGTGGGTTAGATTTTGGGGAAGGTATTAGATTTGAGCCATCAAAGCTCCTTCAGAAGTTTCAGAAGGAGGCTGATGAGGTAAATCTCTCTTCTGCTTCAAGGCTACGACACCGTTTTGGATACAGAAAGCCCCAGCTTGCTCTGGTAAGTATTCCTACTTTTCTTTTTCTGTGTTTTTTCTAATTTCTCTAATTACATTTTGTTTGGCATTTGATATGTAGAATTGGACCAATTGGTTGCTTGCTTCATGTTTACTTGTTTGTGCTTGGTTTATGGTTTTTGTTCTAGTTTATAATTTGTTTGATTTTGATGTCTTTGTGAAGGTTTTCCCGGATCTGTTGGTTGATCCACAGCAATTACTGATGGTGACTGTGGCATCCGCATTGCTGGAAATGGGGTACACTATTCAGGTAATGCCAATGATTCCTGGATTTATTATAACTTTGAAGTTTGAATTTAGGGTTTTGAGGTGAGAAAATATTTGTTGTTTGAACTTCTAAGTGAAGTTTGTAGGTATTATTTTCTCCTTATTATGGTACTGGTTCCTTTTTGAAGTGTCTTTGCATAATGCATTAACCAATCAAGTGCTTGTTTAACAAATTGAGCATGGTGTGTACTTGAAGCAATGTAAGAGATTGACAGTGTTGGAAGGATGGGAGTTTTGGTAGGATTCCTAGGCAGATTTGTAGTAGAAGAAACTGTTTCATCTGGAAATGATTTTTCAAAAGTCAACTCCTAATTAACATGTGGATGAGGTAGATTTTGTATTGGAGGGTGTTGTAAGGGTCTCTTGTAACATTTTTATGCAAGGGAGGTGGTCTTTGTTTTCTATCTGAAGTTTGAATAGGTGTGAATTTGACTGAACTCTGAATAAAAATCGATACAAAAGTTTTGGACAAAATATCTGAGAATAAAACTTTACTTATAAAACAAATCATGCTAGAATATCTGAAGTCTATCAAAGCTTTAGACAAAAAAAAACAGGGCCGATGACTTATGGAGGGAAGTGGAAAAGCATGGGAACATTTTTGGGTATGAAGCTCTTATTTATGAAACTACTTAGAAGTTAAGGCATGTGAATGAGATTTGATGTTTCTTTTGGATAGCAAGGGAATCCAGATCAATTTCTTCTTTAAATAACAATCCTCTGATCAGGCATAACAACCATGTCAGTGAAGTTCTAGTTTTGAGGCATCATTCTCTAATTTTCCATCTAAATTGAATGTTCCATGGTCACACTCATCTGCTGTGTCCAAGTAGCATTTGTTGGACTGTCTACATCCCTTTACTAGCCTTATGTTTGTCTGATCCACAAATTTATTGCTGCAGCTATGTATTGTTCTTGTAAGGCCTGGATCCTCTCAAGACACTCTTCTTTGCTGCTGCTACATGGTTTTTCTAATTTTTTTATGCCCTTTTGCCCTTGGAATTAGGCACTACCTTATCTAGTGTCAATATATGTTGCATGGATTCAGGTATGAGTGTTGGATGTGGGTATGTGTCTAGATGTCTAATCTTTCATAACTCAAATTTTAGGATATGGGGACTCGGCTAAAAGAATCCAAAAAACAAGCACTTCAACCGGGATACAACATAACAAAGAAAAGTCAATTGAAATAAATTGGAAATGAAGATATCATTTTTAAAAGCTCCTATCTTTTCTCTATAGCCCTTTTTATTTCTCTTATCCCTAAATATTCTTACAAAAACTCACTTTTTAGTTTGCGCTTCTTTTTCTCTAATGTAATTATTACTAAGAAAGTTGAAAGAATAAAAGGATATCAATGAAAAAAATCAAACAGCTATACCCAAAGTGAAATAGGAGTGTCAGACAAGGATCCCATACCACAAGCCCATGTTATGTTGTGTCAAAATGGGTACATTTGGTACAATTGAAAGATCCGGGTATCATAGGTTTCTACAGTTGCCTTCTTATCTTAGTACCATATTGTAGTGGTAACTACTAGCATGGTGTAAACTCTATGATTTGGAAGACAAGATATGATATGTTATGAATTATAGTGAGCTTTGTGCTAACCATTTTGGCCTGTGCTAGATTTGCCTTTTTGGATTAGCATATACGTATTTTCCTTTTTTAATCAGATTTTGTACGGAGGATAGTTCACTGTTGGAAGGATTTATTATCCTTCTTGCAATTTACTATTTCAATGCAATGAAATGATTGTTTCTGATTTTTTTATTAGCACTATATGTGTTTTGTTTCCTTATTTTTGTTAATGTATTTGTTTATTTTTTTTTCAGGTGTATTCACTTGAAGATGGTCCTGTAAATGCCATTTGGAGAAATGTAGGATTTCCAGTCACAATTATCAGAAGCAATGCCAAGTCAGCGGCTGTTGTAGACTGGCTAAAGTACTCTTTTGATCATAATTATTCTTTATCATGAACTTCTGCACCATTAATCCTCTCATTCTAGCTACCACAAACAATGGCTTTGTTCAGTTTCTCTATTTACATTTGATGTCTTTGTGGTTCTGGTGTCTGTTGCAGGGTCTGCCATAACTCATGTCTGTTTGGGGTGAAAATATTATGGTGGTCCAGATTAAGTTCCCATATTTTTTTATAAAAATTATAATTTTAAATTTAAGTCTGTTTTAAGCGATTCCAAAATCTTATCCAATTGTTACCATGTTTTCTCCTCTTTAAATTGCCTATGTAGTGTCACTATTTGAAACATATTCTTTTGCTGAATGGATAATCCTGACTACTCCAGTCATTATTTAGATGATGTAATGGCTTTATCATTCTGTATAGTTTGTTTCTAGAATTGACTTAAATGCATTTACTTATTTGAGTAGTGTGGTCATGCAACATCCATTCTTGATTTGTTGCTAAAACTGGACACTTGGTTTGATTGATTGGAATCAGTCGATTGTGGTCATATCTAATCAAGATATATACTCTCTTTGCAGTTATGATGGCATAATTGTGAATTCTCTTGAAGCCAGGGGTGTTGTTTCTTGGTAAGTTTTGTTATATGTATTTTTAAAAGGATGAACTTCCAAATATTTATACTATGACTGGAATTCTTTGCATATCCCAATCCAAAGACTTTCTGAGCTAAAGATTTAGTTCTATTATACTACAGTTGACATCTAGATAAACTGAATGGTCAATCAAAAGATGGTATATGGTTTTTCTTTTTGAGACTTATGTGACTGGCTTTTGCATGCATCTAATACTTGGTAACCTTTTTGAGTTGAAGATACATTGGGGAAACTTCAGATACTTTAGAAACTTGTCTGAGATGTTAACCTGTTACTTGATTTTTTATTTATTTTTTATCTCAGATTATTTATCAAATTGTAGTTATTGGTACTGGGAGGTATCAAGTCAATACTTCATGTAAAGAGGTTGAGTGAATATTTTTTTTTTCTATCAAAAAAAAAAAAATTGAATGAATAAAATACAGAAGTATCTGTGGGAATGTGAGTTGGAGTTTTCTGTTTTTATTCACCTAAGAGATTTTCTTCTTTTCTATAATGTGGACATATTAGAAAGGCAGACTGTATTGGATGAGATTGTTTGTTCATGTTCTGAAAAGACCAGTAATCACATCAGGTGAATGAGTGTATCGCCTCATCTTGAAGGGGCTACTGGGACAAGGACAGGAAAAAAGGGGATGTACATTGAGATAGAGAAAAATAAATTATTGGCTTATGGCAATACTTAATAGGAAATATGGCCCTCAATAAATTATATTGGAGAAGTAAGGTTCCCATAGCTAGCCTCAAATAATCAAGAATAAAGCCATAGTTGCACTTATAGGTTGAGAAAATTGGTTAACCTGGTTGTTTGCTTAGTGTTCTTTTGGCTTGTTTGATGCCAAGCACCTTGTCATTAGGCTTTGGACTCACTAATATGTATAGATATGGATCTGAGGCACATGCACATAATCTCTATTTATGAGTACTAGTGCTTCTCATTATGATGTTTCTGAAATTTGTTTGGGAACTTTCTGCATGTCTCGTTTGCTTATGTGAAAACTCTTGGATCCTTTTGCCAGTGAATGTGTTCACTCTATTTATGATCCGCATAGATGCTTTCAATTGGCTTCTTTTTTATTTGCTTTATTTTCACTTTTATATTCCTTTTTAAATATCTGTGAAAACTCTTGGATCCTTTTGCCAGTGAATGTGTTCACTCTATTTATGATCCGCATAGATGCTTTCAATTGGCTTCTTTTTTATTTGCTTTATTTTCACTTTTATATTCCTTTTTAAATATCTGTAATCTAAAAGCTTGTCCTTGTGAGGAGCTCAGTTTGTTTGTTATGCTTGTTCCTGATATTTGTTGATATTTCAAAGCTATTTGTTCCAGCAATGTCCTTATTCAATTGAAATGAATGATTTTACTGTTACAGTTTTGTGCAGGAACCTTTCAAGTCTTTACCACTTATATGGACCATCCCTGAAGGGACACTTGCTACACGTTTGAGACAATACAATTTGACTGGCAAGATTGAGCTTGTAAATGATTGGAAAAAAGTCTTCAATCGTGCTACTGCTGTTGTCTTTCCAAATTATGTCCTGCCGGTAACAAGCTTTTGGTCTTGTAGGAATTAGTTGTGTTCCCTGGTATCCTGTTCATAATGCTGCATGTCTGTACAGAACTCATGCTTTGAAGTTTGGTGCTGAGATTGGTCTTTTTCTAGCGTTTTGATCGGTTGTTCTACCTTCTGCAGATGATTTACTCCACATTTGATTCTGGAAATTATTTTGTTATTCCGGGTTCTCCTGCTCAAGCATGGGAAGTGGATAACTTCATGGCATCACATAGAGATAGCCCACGTGTCAAGATGGGTTATGGACCTGATGACTTTGTTATTGCACTTGTCAGAAGCCAATTTTTGTACAAAGGTTTGTGGTTGGAGCATGCCCTCATTTTACAGGCTTTATTGCCACTTGTTGCGGAGTTTCCAGTTGACAATAATTCCAACTCTCATCTCAAAATCCTTATCACAAGTGGAAATTCAGCTAATAACTACAGTGTGGCTGTGGAGGTATAGCTTTGCATACCTGTAGAATTTTGGACTTAATTTCATTTGTGTCTAATTATTTTAACATCTTAATGTTCATATTTCCATAGGCCATTGCTCTTAATTTACGATATCCAAAGGGTGTTGTGAAGTACATAGCCATTGATGTGGGGGAAGCAGACAATGTTCTAGCTGCTGCTGATATAGTGATATATGGATCCTTCCTAGAAGAGCAATCATTTCCAGACATTTTGATAAAAGCCATGAGCTTTGGGAAACTGATCATAGCTCCAGATCTCTCCATTATCAAGAAATACGTATGCTTCTAAATGCTGCTTTCTCCTCGAGACATATTTATTAATTAGTGAAAAATATCTATCAAAGATAAAAAGTTTGATGGTGTGAAAACCCTTTAAAACACTCCAGACTAACAAATCCTTATCCAATACTTGGGTTTGGATGCAGAAATTATTCATATTTAGAACTTGACGTAGTTGCATATCTTCCATTAGATAATGGTCCACTGTGTTTTTCTCATGTCCTTGATCCACAGTGCTCGTCTGTATGGCACCTTCATCTGTATAACTTTCGTTATGTGATTTTTTTAACTTAATTTGTTAGGAAACATGAGGGTGTAGTTATGAGCTCAGGGCAGGAACTGATTAAAATATTGGCTGGGATCTTATAGGGAGGAACCAACCAAACTATTGGCTGGGATCTCCGTGGGAGGAGCTAACCAACATATTGGCTTCAATCTTATGGGAAGGAAATAATTAATATATGAATGGATTTAATCTTGAGTGCATGTTGCCTATGCATGGATATGATTTGAAGACAGCTTTAAAGCATCCTGATAGTGAATTCTCTTTATTGTACTATTTTTAATCATCCATTTATTGCATACTTTTACTTAATTAATTAGTTTTTTATTTTAGAAAACTACTGACTGCATTAACGATAACCATTAGGTTGATGACAGGGTAAACGGCTATCTTTTCCCAAAGGAGAAAATTAGTGTTCTGACACAGGTCATATTGCAAATGATCTCTGAAGGGAAATTATCACCGTTAGTTCATAATATTGCATCACTTGGAAAAAGCACTGCAAAGAACCTGATGGTTATGGAAACTGTTGAAGGGTATGCTTCACTGCTTGAAAATCTCCTTAAGTTCCCATCTGAAGTTGCATCTCCCAAGGCTGTGACAGAAATCCCTCCCAAATTGAAAGAGGAATGGCAATGGAATCTATTTGCAGCAAGTGGACATTCAACATATACAAATAGAACTTCAAGAAGTCACAGATTCTTAGACAAGTTTGAGGAGCAGTGGAGCCAATCTCAAACAGGGGGTTCTGTGACTACAGATGAATCATTCCCATATAGTATCTGGGAGGAGGAGAAATTAATTGGAATTGCTAATGCTAAAAAGAGAAGAGAGGAGGATGAGGTAAGAGATGGTGAGGGCAGTATTAAATGTTTTCTTAATTAGGGTTGAACAGCATCCAGTGTTGTCCATTGTTTATGTTGATACTTTTGTTAGGAATTGACATTCTTTACAACCCTGCATGTTTGACTGCCCATTCTGATTGATGAGGCTGTGGTTATTTTATTTTTTATTTTTATGAAATGATGATGAGTTTTGGTTTTAAAATAGGGGGGCACTGTCTTCCATGTGATTCAGGATGTGGATTTAGACAAGTGCTTTTTGAGAGTTTCACCGTGATAGATATAGAATGCTGCTTTGTATTTTGTAGCATCACACCCTGAAATTTTTTTTTCTTGGGTATTTGATGTAGTTGAAGGATAGAACCGATCAACCTCGTGGATCATGGGAGGACGTATATCGAAGTGCCAAAAGGGCTGATCGGGCAAAGAATGATTTGCATGAAAGAGACGACGGGGAGCTTGAAAGGACAGGTCAACCGTTGTGCATTTATGAGCCTTACTTTGGGGAAGGAACTTGGCCTTTTTTGCATGCTACTTCACTTTATCGAGGAATTGGGCTGGTGAGTTACAAATGATGTTAATGTTATTATGGATACCTTCTTTTATATCAAATGATGCAGTAGATGGGATCAGTGATGGCCTTGTATGCTAGACTAGTTGTTTTTCTTACAGTTGATGGAATCTATATAAAAGATGAAATTTTTTTCTCCAATCTGATCTGGATCCATGGAATTGATGATTGTAGTCCACCAAAGGTCGTAGACGCGAAGCTGATGATATTGATGCACCTTCTCGCCTTCCACTTCTTAACAACCCTTACTACCGAGATGCCCTTGGAGAGTATGGGGCCTTTTTTGCAATAGCTAACAGAGTTGACCGTATTCACAGAAATGCTTGGATAGGTTTTCAATCTTGGAGGGCAACAGCAAGGAATGTATGTGATCTCTTCTGGTTCTGAGTTCCTATGTTAATTCCATGTATAGGAATGTTTCAATCCTTCATTTTAGCATCTTTCAGGTTGGTCTTGTCAGCGTTATAGGTTGGCCCTTTGTCCATATTGGTAGACCCTGTGACCATTGAGACAATAGCTCTCACATGGCCCAACTATGTGGACCAATTGTGATACTCATCTCAATAAATCCTGATGGTGGTTGAGTTGGGTTCATTTGTTCATAATCATTCAGATGATCAACTTTATCTTATCATCTTGAAAATTCTTTATATTCTGCTGTTTAATGGAGATCTTTTGAATTGAGAAATAAGAAAAAGTAGAAACTATACAAATTTTCCTTTGAGAAAAAACACCTTTGAAGAGCTTCTTGGTATGATGCAATAGGTTGTAAAGGAAGACCTACATACCTGACATACTGACCCTTTGGTTAAGTATCTTGTGGTTAGGAGCAGCAGCATAATTATTTGTGCCTACTCTGTTGCTACATATCTGATTTTGGAAGTTAAACAGGCATCATTGTCTAAGATAGCTGAAACTGCACTGTTAAATGCTATCCAAGCACGAAAGCATGGGGACACACTCTACTTCTGGGTTCGCATGGACATGGATCCTCGAAACCCTTCACAACTGGATTTTTGGTCATTTTGTGATGCTATAAATGCTGGAAATTGCAAGTAAGACATATTGCATCCATTACATTATTTTTTCCCATACCTATTCTGACCAAATAACAAACTATTATTAACATATGGATCTCCCATGATGTTTATAGGTTTGCTTTCTCAGAGGCTCTTAAGAAGATGTATGGCATAAAGCGAGATTGGGATTCCTTACCACCTATGCCTGTAGATGGAGATACATGGTCTGTCATGCAGAGCTGGGCTTTGCCAACCCGATCCTTCCTAGAGTTTGTAATGTTCTCAAGGTACTGGATATAGCAATTGAGGGGTGTATACAGGCAAGTTTAGCCCATTTTTCATCTTTCAAATCTTAATTTGAATATTGTACCATCTGCAGGATGTTTGTGGATGCATTGGATGCACAGATATACAATGACCACCATCAAAGAGGGCACTGCTATCTGAGTTTGTCCAAGGTAACTTCTAGTACTTATTATGATGATTTTTTCTTTCAGTACAGAACTTCTGTCTTGCCTTTTCTTTCTTGTACTTCTGTTATGAGAATTTTCTTTCTGACTCGTAGCAAATTCAATGCCTCACACACAACTAGGGCTTATATACTGAAGATTCATCTTAAAACGGTTGGCATGCTTGCTTTCTTGACCACAGTATCCCTCTCTGATTGATTATTTTTCTTAGGGAAGAGCAATGATTGATTGTTTTTCTTGTGGCTTTAGGGAACCAGCATTTCAATGGCTGAAGAATTTGAGAACTAAAGTTTGTCTTGTTTAGTCAGTACTGACTACATCAACATGAATGGGAAAATGTCCTTATTCTAAGCTTTATGATAAGTTAACACTATGTGTATTGAAAAAGAAAAGGAAAAAAAAAAAATAAATAAATGTTGAAACAAAAGAAGGAAGAAGAGGGTCTTATTCTGAGTGATGTAAAAAAAATGGTAGAATCTTTTGAAATGCTTTGAGAAACAAAATGCAATCCTATTATCATCTGATTAGCAATGTCCTCATGCATTTGCTTTAGTCAACTGATTATTTAGGGCTTTGTTTTCTTTTTCTTAAAATAAAAAATTAATGGGGCTGTCATTAAATTGTATTATGGAAATCACATAATGGTATTCCCTCCTGCAGGACAAGCATTGCTACTCTCGGGTGCTTGAGTTACTCATAAACGTTTGGGCATATCATGGTGCAAAGCGAATGGTGTACGTGAATCCTAAGACAGGCGAGATGCATGAACACCATAAATTGAAGAATCGTAGAGGTCATATGTGGGTAAAATGGTTCTCATACGCCACCCTAAAGAGCATGGATGAGGACTTGGCTGAGGAGTCAGATGATGACCACCCCATGAGACGGTGGTTGTGGCCCTCAACAGGTGAGGTCTTCTGGCAAGGTATATACTTGAGAGAGAGGAATCAGAGACTACAGCAAAAAGAGAAGAGAAGGCAACAAAGCAAAGACAAACTCTCGAGGATGAGAAGACGATCCCACCAAAAAGTAATAGGCAAGTATGTGAAGCCTCCACCTGAAGACGTGGAAAATTCAAACTCAACAACGGTATAGAAATTGGTGTTATGGGGTTTGTTGACCCTTGAAAGCTAGAGTCTAGTTTGATCATTCTTTTCTTCTTCATATTTAACCTTCTTTTATTCCTTGATTTTTGTCAAAAGGATGCATAGATTCGTATTCCATTCTGTATGTGAGGGCTTTGTATGTAACAACTGCATCCTTCTGGTCACGAGGGCTTTTGAATGCTTCAAATATGCAAAATGTATACTAGTGTTTTTCCCATTCTGTGCCAATTTCTTCTGAATTCACTGGTTCAAAGACGATCATTTCTCACTATGTGCATAAAGGATTTGTATATACTACTGGCTTCAAAATCAGTGTTTGATGAATGGTTGCATTTATGATTGGGCTGGGTGAGGAATTATTACTTTTGCATGTTCATGATTAGTTTAAGGCCTTCTTTGTTGCATATATGGCTTGTGATGAAGGTTCTCAATAAGGGTTTTTTAGAAGGGTTTTTTACATTGACACTCCTTGGCCGACTTTGTTGGCCAATGTGGTCCCAACACAATCTTTGCAAGCTGATGGAAGATTACATGTGCCAATAATTAGCCTAATCAAGGTAGATTTGAAAATATGGTTGGGCCTTCCGTGAAACCCATTAGGCATGGGGTCTGTTAGTGGTGGAGGCCCAAAAATCCATGGGTGGACTGACTTGGGATGGCCACCTTCCAATTCATCAAACACCACAAACATGTTTTTAAAACCACATGTGTGATTGCTTGCTCCCATGTTAAGATATCATGTGTTTTTCTCTTTGCCTTTTTCCTTTATATACTAATAATATGGTAGGTTATTCTTGATATATATTTTTCTCTAAAAACTAGTCATGGAATAGATAAAATAAAATCTTATTGGAACTATTTATTTTCTATACTTTCATTTTGCTTTAAAAAAATAGTGAAAACAATTTTAAATATTATTATATGTATTTATTTTAAATATAATTAAAAATTTTAAAAAATAAAAGGTCAAACGAGATAGGATGAGATGGGTAAAGTGCAAGATCAACAAGGGAATTGCCAAGTAAAGTTGGGAGTACATGGTTGAGGCAAATGGGCTGCTTGGTAAGCAGAGGCTTTTAGAGAGAGCCTTTGAAAGATATTGTGCCTTATATATATTTGTATTATTCATCACAGCAGAAAATTTATATTTCATTCAAGTTTCAGAAAGTATCAAAGCTCATTTATTTGACCATATTAGAAGTTGACATATATAGGAAGACAAGACTTCAAACACTGGACAGAATATTAATGGCTGCACTATAGTTATTATCATAATATCTAGACCAAAGCATGACACCTCCATACTTGGGGGAAGTCTTGATGGACGGCAGGACCTGGGAGACGAGCACGTCCGGTTCGATGTAGCCAGACCCAGCTGCTGCTGGGGCTGCCGGCAACCCCAAAAATACTTGACCAGCTTCAATCGTGGTCCATTGATTCCAGGAGTTGATAAAGTTGTCGGCGTTGCCGGAGTATTGGCAGGGGGGATTGTTGTAGAATTGGACCCAAACATAGTCGAATAGGCCTGTGGCAATGGCAGTGCTCATCCATGCATCCGGAAATGGGCACTGTGGAGCTGCTGATAGGTACACCTTCCTCTGCCCGCTGAACTCCGACAAGGTCTTGGCTAGTTCATCCCAGTGCTGGGTTGTGCCTCCCTGACTGTCAAAATCAATCCCATCTAAAACAGCATCTCCTAATGGTCGTGAGCTTGATTGGCCCCCAAGAAAATTGTTCCATAGGTAATTTGCAACTTGCCTGCATCACAACGACAAAATCAGCATTGATCCCACAAGGATTAGACGCTATGGCTATGGCTATGGCTATGATTGGGTCCCCGAAAGTTTGAGGGAAAATGAGAGGGAGAGAAAATAAGGAGAAAAAATAGAAAGAAAGAAAAATGGGTGGAAATCGAATATCATTTTATTTAGTATTTTTTTCTTAGGAACCAAACATAGTCTACGTATTTGAGAAGAATAATCACCTGGCATCCTCTACAGAGGTCAAGGTATAGCTTCCCGAGGCACCTCGCAACACCTTGATGCCTTGATCCTGGCATGCTTTAATGCCAGTACTCAACCATGATCAACCACCAGAGTTCGGGTCTCAATGGCCAGCTAGATTCATCTGCGGAGTCTGGTTATTGCCAAAAACAACCAAGAAAGCAATATTGACAATTCCATAATAGCCCGAGGAGCAGGTATCAGCCAAGCTGCCTCGTTCCCATTTTGGCCCCAGTAGACTGTTATTGTGCCTGCATTAGTGTTGGAGATCAAGGCAAGAAAGAAAAAGCTGAGGAGGGCCAATGAAAGGAGAGAGCGGTGTGCCATTGAGCTTTGTTGCTTGGATGAAAAATTGAGAGGAAGGTATGGAAATTTATAGGTACATATGTTGGACTATATGTATCAAAATGTTTGTCAAATCTACACGTTTGTGGAAGAAGATTGCAAGAAACTTGTTATAGTCTTTCGGGTATGAATTTAATGTCAAGAATCCACTTGATTTGCATAAGGGATGCCTCATTTAACACGTTCATGCATGCATCTTTTGATAATAATTGGTATGTGTTATATGCACCAACACTTTTATTATTAGGGAGAATTATCTTTTCAGGGTAGATGGATCCCAAATTAACAAAAGGTCTATATAACTCTTCAAATTGAGTTGAAGGATATGAAATAGTAACGGACAAATATACTATTTAAGAACACATATAAAATATTTTATAAAATTAAGTTAAATAATTTTTTTTCAATAATTTTTTTTTCAAAAATATTAAATTAAATAAAAGTAGTTTTTAAAAATATTAAATTAAATAATTTTTTTTTCAAAAATATTAAATTAAAGTATTTAAAAAAATATTAAATTAAATAAAAGTATTTTAAAAAATATTAAATTAAATAAATTTATTTTTAAAAAATATTAAATTAAATAAAAGTATTTTAAAAAATATTAAATTACATAAAAGTATTTTTAAAAAATATTAAATTAAATAAAAAATATTAAATTAAATAAAAGTATTTTTCAAAAATATTATTTTTTTTTTCTCAAAATCAACAAAGGGCATTTTTGGAAATACTGAAGGATGATATCCTTCAACTCAATTTTCATACTTTCATTGGGTCTTGGGCTCAATTTGAAGAGTTACATGGACTTTTTGTTAATTTGGGGGTCCATCTACCCCCAAAACATAATTCTCCCTTATTATTATTGAGGTTCGTACGATACTTTGGAGAGGGAATGTCTCCTTTAATACGATTATGCAAGAATCTTTTCTCTTTTGCCATGTTCACATTAATATTTCTGTTTATAAAACATATTGAGTAAATAAATAATTTAAATTTTATAAATATAATATCTAGCAATAATAAAGGAATAAATACAATAATAAATAAATATAGAAAATTAAGCAAATAAAAGTTTAGTACAAATAGAAAAATAAGAATGTAGCAAAAACAAGCCCTAACCCTTCCATTTGTTTCTTGGAGGAAATAACTCTAGAAATAATGCCCTAGGTAGGAATCAATTAATTGTACTGATTAATAGATTTCAAATTTGAACAAAAAGAAAATAAAAATATTCTACCGTGATTAACTATGAGATATAGAATTTATGCCTTTTTTTAATTTAATAATAATAATAATAATAAAATTATTTAATAGATGAATAATTTAGTCAATAAATAATTCAAGTTTCTTTATAAAAAATAATATATATTTAAAAAATATGGACAATAGATTTTGAAAATAGAAAATCAAGTTAAAATATATATATATATATATATATATATATATATATATATATATATATATTTTATACATGAAAGAATAAAGAAATACAGAAAGCATGTTTACTAAGGTGGTGTTTGTTTTTTGGCTTTTTACTAAAAACCATTTAGTTTTAGAATTTAGGTTGTTTGCTTTTTTACTTTTTCATAACTTATTATAAACTTTTTACTAAATAGAAAAAGCCAAAATATGTGGCTTTTTCTAAATAAAAAAAATAACACAATGATTTTTTTTACTTTTTAATACTTAATAAAAATAAAATACTATAAAAACAAACAACCTAATATTTAATACTATTAAGTATTAAGGTTCTATTTAGAATTAAGAAAAAAAACAAACACCACCTAAGTAAATTATTTTATTTTTTTTATAAAAAGAAATAGTATATATTAAAGAAATATGAAAATAGAAGGTTTAAAAGTTCAAGTAATGAGTAAGACATGAACAATATATGGAAACAAAAGAATTAAAATATGGAAAAAAATAAAAAGATTATTTTGATGAGCTATTTAAGAAAGTTTTAATATTTAAATTAATAATAATAATAATAATAAGTCTACTTAATTTATAGATATAGATATAAATTAAATTAACTAAAATATTTTATAATGCAATTAAATTTTATTATTAAATTCTATAAATCTATAGAGTTATATTTGGATTGAAATTAGGTTTCCAAATTTGTACTCATTCCTATATATACACATGCACCCACCCTTTTTTTTTTTTTATACGTTAAACCCTAATCTATTAAACCCTAATTTTTCATCATCTTCTTCCTCTTCTCGACCACAATCAGAAGAATGGCTTTGCCCTCAAGTTCAGGTTGGGCATCACTCTCTATAAATCTTCTCGGTTCGATCTTAGATTACTTAGAGCCCATGGAGGACTACTTCACATTCGGTGAGGTTTGCATTCAATGGCAGCATGCAGTTCGTGAAAAACTTCGACATTTATGCTCTAACCATAAACGCCATTGTCGTCTGCACCAACAAGTCCCATTGTTAATGGCTCCCACCGCAGATAATCCCAAAGAAAGGTGCTGTTTATATGACGTCATGAACGGAAAAAGCCTTTGGGAGGTTCAGTTGAGGCAGGGGCGATGGAGGTATGAAGGGTCTTCTCATGGCTGGTTGATTCTGGTAAATAATGATTCTTATAAGGTAACCCTCCACAACCCATTCTCTGGAAAACTCATTCATCTTCCTCCCCTCGAAAAATCATCATCCCTTGAACTTTCAGGCAGTGAGTACAGAACTATCTTCCCTTATAACCCGAGGAGGGTGTATTGTCTATTGATCCTGATGTGAATGGGGATGAGTTTGTACTCATGATGACGTGTGGTAGTTTGGTAGTAAGATTAGCATTCTTTAAATCAGGAGAAAAAGACTGGGCTTATATTGAAGGGTTGCGGGATGTGAAAGACATTGTTTACAGCAATGGGTTATTCTATGTATTAGACGGACGGGGTGTGCTCTTCTCTTGTGATGTGAGTAGTGATTTGAAAGTGAGAAGGATTACTTCACCCGATATTGATTGTGCTCTTGTCTCATATTTGGTGGAATCTCCTGAAGGAGATCTCTTGCGGGTTATAAAGCATGAAAGGGGATTTGTGATTTATAAGTTACAATGGTTTTCAAAGAATCCAGTGGAATCTCCTGAAGGAGATCTCTTGCAGGTCACAAAGCATGAAGGGCGATATGTGATTTATAAGTTACAATGGTTTTCAAAGAAACCAAGATGGGAAGAGGTTATGAGTTTGGGCGATGTTGCCTTGTTTTTGGGAGACAATCATTCAATTTCTGTCATAGCTTCTGATTTTGCGGGATGCCGGCCAAATTCTATATACTTCTGCCAACGTTATAGTTTTTTTTCAAATGCTGATGGAAGTATGTATGTTTTCAGTCTAAGTGATAGGACTGTTACACTGCTTTACCCACATTCCCCACAACCTCTACTTTGGATTTCTCCGAAATTTGCGTGAAGCTATTATTCTTTTTTATTTGTTTATATTTCTCTTTCTCCTCCTCCTCCTTTGTAATTTTTGCAATACAATGAAATGGTGTGTTTATGGGTTCTTTCATAGAGAAGAAAATAGAATCTTTCTTAATAGTCTATACGATATCTTCAATGAGAACAAGTTCGTATATTTCCATTTTTATATATTATTTTAAAAAATAATTAATAAATTAAAAAACACAAGATATACATCTTCAATGTAAAGTTTACATGAGAATGGATGAAAGCTGGAAACTTTGCCAATTAAATCTTTACAAATAACTCTTTTTCAAAAGCATAAATAATTATTTTTTAAATTTCAAACTTATAGACATTGGAGATTCTCAAATTCAAATGAAAAAAAGAATTAATTTTTAATAAATTTATTTAAAATAAAATTTATTTTTCACAAAAAAAATAAAAATAATGAGGTTTGAACTTTGAGGAAAGCTCAAATTAAGATTTGGTGGTTATGTGGTTCAATTTATATAAAGAATTCATATGTCAAATTCAAATATAAACACATATCATTTGGTAAATCTATTTAACAGAAAATAAAAATAGAAATAAAAATAATTACTATTTGGGATTGTATTTTAAAAAGATTTATATTAAAATTGAGTTGACATTATTATTTTTTAAATTCAATACGACCTACTTTGAAATTTATATCTTGATATTTGATTTGAAATACATTTTTTAATATTTAAAAAACTTTTCTAAATATTTCACCTCTAAAACATTGAGACATCTATACATTTAGAAAAAAAAAAAATCATAATTTAATAAAATTAAAAAAAAAGGGGGGGTGATCCTACCTTTCAATCATCGTTTTGGTGGCATGCATATATAATTAATTGTGATATTGTGCGTGGATTGAGGATACTGGTTAACTTCCCCCAATTGAGGTGGCAACTTGGGTATGTCATCCCATATTTAATTTTTTTTAAATAAAAAATAAAAATGAACTATTATTTTTATTTAATTATACATATAAATGATAAAGACATAGAGCTGGGATGAGGTAATACTATAACCAATATCTTCTTAAACCCGTTTCTAACCAGTTTAGGATTTTTCTAAATATGTTTTGTTCTATTAGGGATAAAGTGGGCTGAGTACTTAAAGAAAAATATGTTTCATTATTATCTTTCAAGTTGAGTAACCGCTATTAACTATGAGAGTTAGGATTTATGCCTTTTATAATTGAAGAAATATAATAATAATAATAATAATAATAATAATAATAATAATGATTTAATAGGTGAATAATTTAGTGAATAAATAATTCAAGTTTCTTTATAAAAAAAAAATATATATATATATATTAAAAAAAATGGACGAAAAGGTTTTGAAATTAGAAGATCAAGTAAATAAATAATTATGTTTTTTTGGTAAAAAAGAACAATATACATGAAAGAATAAAGAAATACCGGAAGCATGTATACTAAGTAATTTTTTTTATTTATAAAAAAGAAATAATATATATTAAAGAAATATGAAAATAGAAGAGTAAGTAAATAAATAAATTATATAAGTAATAATGTAGATCAAGTGTCATTTGCATTTGTAAATCTGCTTTCGGATTCAGATTATGAAGCATGTTTTGGTCTTTTTGTTCTCAAGAACAACACACCCTTAATTTCTACTAGAAAAAAGGCATTGCCTGAAACTCAGCTAGCAAATTATGTTAATCAACCTACTCTTGAGAGGTGGAAGATACCAACAGGCAGGCTAAAGGTAATTTTATCACACAAACCACACAACTTCATTAACAGGGATACATCACACTAGGTACAAGCTTGTTTTGGCTTCATACCTATATATTTACCCCCCAGATCACATGTGTCTCTGTGAGGAAATATGCATGAGAGGCCAAATTTATTGAATGAAAAGCAAACAGCAGGCGTTACAATACTATTTCAAAGTACGTACTTAAGCTTACTGATCATGGGATGATCAGCCGCCATTCATACGGATCTGCTTATTCAACTTCAACTCCTGAAGGAGCAGTTTGAATTGCAGAATTCACATCTTTGATCTTTGCGCTGTAACGGGACTGAAGGTCAGTGTAGACATACCACACCATCACACCTCCAAACTTTGGGGAGGTCATAATATGTTGTAGGAACGGCCCATAGACCAGAAGATATGGATCAACGTAACCTGGATCATATTCATTTGCAGTCACTCCCACAAATATTTTATCCACTTTAGCCTCTACCTCCCATTCATCCCACGCTGTAATCATCCCATCGAAGCTGCCGTTATACTGGCAGTCATCTTCATCGTAGAATCGCACCTGAGCATAATCAAAGAGCCCAGTTTGAATTGCAGCGTCGAGGTATTTGTCTGGGTATTTGCATTTGGGAGTGGCACTTAATTCCATCTGGGTTCCATTACTGAGGATTGTAAGGGCCTTAGCAAGCACATCCCAATGCAGGCCACTGCCTGCCTGAATGAAGAAGTCAACTCCATTCAGAATTGCATCCCCAAACGGACGATCAACACTCGATTTGTTGCCACCAAGATAGGCGTTCCACAAGTACTCTGCGAACATCCTACAAATTCAAATGAAGTGAAAATCAATCAATAAGGCACCTAATTAGCTTAGCCCTGTTTGGCAACTGTTTTTTAAAACGATTTTATTTTCTGTTAAATCATCATCATAATAGTCATCATCATCATCAGTTTTAGCAACTAACTTACTTAGCATAACCTGAAGAAGGCAGGTTGTAGTCTCCACCCGGGCCTCCAATAGAGATGAGCACTTTAACCCCGTTTTTTTGGCAATATTCTATTTCAGCGCTCACGTTCCTGCACCCATCTTCTGATGCATTACAGGTGTGGATGTTGAGTTTTGGAGGCCAGTCATATCCAAATCTGTCTACGAAACCGATGTTGACGATACTATACAAGGAGGTGTCACAAGCATTTTTCAGGCCACCATCTCTTGCATCAGTGCCCCAGTAAGTAGAGATATTGATTGATGAGGCCTCGACTGCAGGAGGAGCAAGCAGGCAAGAGACTAGCGCTACTACTACTACCACAACTGCAAAGCTATGGAGAGCCATTGATTATTGTTTGGTTGGTGGTTTAATGAATCTGTTGGATGTAGGAATATGCCCTATTTATAGCCCATATTTCACATTTTTGCAGAGGGCCGGGATGCCTCATTTAACACATGCATGCATCTTTTCACCTTTTCCATGTCCACATTTTGATTTCTTATTTTAAAATGTAAAGTGGAGTGCAGGAGAAAAGGATGGATTGAAGGATAGTGTTTTGGTTAGAATCTTCTTTCAAATGCTTCGCTAATAAGTTTTAGAAGTGATTTTTAAACTTTATAAAAGCGTTTCCTAAATTTTTCAAAATATCTTTTTTTTTTTTTTATTTATTAAAAGTGCTTTTTAAAATTACGAAAAAATAGACTATATAAAATTTTAATTATTAATACTTTCATAAAAAAAAATTATCAATTTTCTTATTTTAAAATACAAAAAATCCTTTATACTTATCTTAAAAAGAAAAGAAAAGAAAAAACATAATGGCTTTTGAAAAAGGTTCTAAAAAAAATTGAAACACTAAAATATTTTTATTTTTACAAATTTTAAAAATATATAATTTTTTAATTCCATAAATAAAAGTTATTATATACATGATATATAGAACTTACTAGTATTTTTCATTTTTAAAAATAAAAAATATAATTTATTTTCAGACAAACAATAGAGCTGTTTGGTAAAACTTAATATTTATTACTTAACTTAAGTTGATTTTAAGTTAAATTATATTAAATTGTTAACTTAAAATTTATTACTCAATTCTTATAAGTATTAAGGTTATTTGATAAAATTAACTTAAAATTTATTTTAAATCATCAAATTGACATATTTATCCTCATAAATTATAATTAGGACAAAAGATGTCAAATAATAATGGAGGTCGTGGAGTAGTAAAAAAGATCATAGGAGTAATATGACAAATAAAGGTAAAAAGGTAAAAATAAAAATATAAACTTAAAATAAGTTAATTGTTTTTATTTATTACTTAAAGTTGTTAACTTTAAATCATATCATTAAGTTATTTTATCAAACAAACTAAATTTGGACAACCACAATATTAAGTTAGACAAAATAAAATCAAAGTCTAGGAGAATTAGAAATAAATATTTTCTTGACAAATTTTCTAAAGAAAGAAAACAAGTTGCTAAAATCAAAGAATGAAATTCTTTAATTAAGCAATTAAATCTTGAATATTTCAAATTTAATAGGCTAATTTTGCCTATAAATAATGGTAAATTCTTTCAATGACAGAGATTGACAAAATGACTCCACCGAAGAAAATGTTTCACAAAATCTTCCTACAAATTTGAGAAATCACAAAAAACTACAAGTGTTTTTTTTTTTTTTTTTTGAGTTATTTGAGAATAGACCATTCTAAATCATCTATTGACTTTTAAAACAAAGAAAATACTTTCATTACTTTTCAATAGAAACTCATAAGACTCGTTATATTTTATATAAAAAATAAATAAATATTTTAAAATTTTTATCAAATACTTTAATTTTTATAATAAACAACTTTCTAACTTAAAAAGCATCTTATTCCCTCAAAATGACTTATCAAATGAATTTTAGAGTGTATTTAATAGTGATTTTTGAAAGTATTTTTAATATTTTTAACGTTTTAAAATTTTTACCTTTTAAATATTAAAAATATTAAAAATATTTCTTTAATCGCTATCAAACGGTCTCGTGATGTAACGTAAAATTATTTCACTTTTACTTGAAAGCAATAATACAAACTCGCTGCATTAATGCAATATAATTATAAAAAAAAAAAAAATCGTGTCTACAAGGCATTTTCCTACGTCAAACGTGGCTTATGGCTTATGTTGAAAATAAATTTGGATATGGACATCTACGTAATTGGGTTGACACATCGGACATCCAATTACACTATTAATAATACAATTATTAAATATATAGAATCAAATAAAACGTGGCAAACTATTTACTATATCAATATTGGCTTTATTAAAAATGGTTTGGAAATGGACAAAAGTAGTTATATATATCTAAATGGATTGGCATTCATGAACCATGACTCATCAATGCAATGAGGCCTTTTTTTATTGAAAGTCATTATCAAATTGTAAATACCCGTGTATATATTTCGATCTAATTATTTTATACTTAAGTTCCATTCATTTGTATCATTATATTTTAGTCATATTTATTTGGATTTTCATTAAGTATTTAAATTTCATCATATATTTCCATAGATTAGATGGAGGGTTGGATAGATGTATTTTAAATTATACAATTTAATCAACTTGAACTTCATCCAATTGACTTAAGTTTAACTCTATAAATCCGAGTCTAACATGAACAACTTGAACTCAACTTGAATTTAGAAGAATGAGGTTGAGTTGGAATTGAATTGAGTACTTCAAGTTAGATGTTAGGTTTTGTTAAGCTCAATTGATGGTTTTTAAAATAATGATTATGTTAATTGAAGTTTTTAAAAAGAGTTTATAGGTAGATAGAGTATATGATAATTACTAACAATACAATATAATATTTTAGAATATTTGTGTGAAACATGTTTCGAAGCATCTTAGAATTTTTAATCATCTATGCGATATGGACAAGGATTTGAAAATTGTTCTAATTTTAAAAAATTATTCTTATTGACAAGGATTTGAAAACATGTTTCTAGTATTCATTTAGTGTTTTTGAAGAGTTTTTAGTTTTATTTCTCTTTCGCATGAAGATGGATATGTCATATAGGTTTAAGTTCGTCTTGTTCTTTGTTTTTTAGGATAATTCTTCAAAATTCTTAACCCGTGTTTGGTATTTGTTTTTAAAAACAATTTTTTGTTCTCTAGAACAAAAAATAAGAAAACATATTTAGTAATTAGAAAATAGAAAACAGTTTTCTTTCTTAAAAACAGAAAATAAATAAAATATTTTCGAAAAACATATTTTATTTATTTCATTTATTTTCTAAAAGTTGTTTTCAAAAATAATTATACAAATATAGAGAATGATAAAAAATAAATTATCACATTTTAAAACATAAAAAAAACATGTTAAAATATATTAGAGAACAGTTTTCGAAAACACATCTTAAACAAAACCCTAGGCCTGTTTGACAACTGTTTTTTAGAACAGTTTTTCATTCTCTAAAACAAAAAAAAAACCTAGAAAAAATATTTTACAATCAACCTAGAAAACATGTTAAAGTGCTTTTTAAAATTATGAAAAAATAGACTATATAAAGTTTTACTTATTAATACTTTCATAAAAAAAAACTTACCATTTTTCTTAAAAACTTAAACTTGTAGGATTTGAACTCAATACGCATATTACGTCCTTAACAACGACTGCATATAATATTTATATTACTTATTAATGTTTTATATAAATATTCTAAAATATTATATCGTATTGTAAGTTATAATCTCTTCTAAAAACTATTTGAAAAGGGTCGGGATGCCTCCCTCAATTAAAACATTCATACATGCATCTTTTCTCCTTTTTCATGTTGGCATTTTGATTTCTTATTTTAAAATACAAAAAATCCTTCATACTTATCTTAAAAAGGAAAAAAAAAAAAGAAAAAAAAAAACATAATGGCTTTTGAAAAATGTTAAAAAAAAAAAATTGAAATACTAAAATATTTTTATTTTACAAATTTCTACAATATATAATTTTTTTAATTCTATAAATAAAAGTGATTATATACATGATATATAGAACTTACTACTATTTTCTATTTTTAAAAATAAAAAACATAATCTATTTTTAGACACTCTATGGAGCTGTTTGGTAAAACTTAATATTTATTATTTAATGATTTAAGTTGATTTTAAGTTAAATCATATTTAAGTTGTTAATTTAAAACTTATTACTTAATTCTTACCTTAAGTATTAAGGTTGTTTGATAAAATTAACTTAAAATTGATTCTAAATCATCAAATTGACATAGTTATCCTTATAAATTATAATTATGACAAAGGATGTCAAGTAATAATGGAGGTTGTAGAGTAGTAAAAAAATCATGGGATTAATAGGACAAATAAGGGTAAAAATGTAAAAATGAAAATATATACTTAAAATAAGTTAATTGTTTTTACTTATTACTTAAAGTTGTTGTTAATTTTAAGTCATATCATTAAATTATTTTACCAAATAAACTAAATTTGGATAACTACAAAATTAAGTCAAGCAAAATAAAATGAAAGTCAAGGAGAATTAGAAATAAATATTTTCCTAAACAAAGGAGACTAATATTTTAATTGTAGTCAAAAGAGAATTAAAAATAAATATTTTCTTGACAAATTGCAAAGAAAGAAAACAAGTTGTTAAAATCAAAGAACGAAATTCCCTAATTAAGCAATTAAATCTTGAATATTCCAAATTTAATTGGCTAATTTTGCCTATAAATAATGGTAAATTCTTTCAATGTTGGAGATTGACAAAATGACTCTATAGAAAAGAAAATGTTTTACTAAATCTCCTTACAAATTTGAGAAATCACAAAAAACTACACGTGTTTTTAGTTGAGTTATTTGAGAACAGACCATTCTAAATCCTCTATTAACTTTTAAAACAAAGAAAATACTTTCATTATTGTTTATTGAACTATAATCAAAGTGAAAGGAATCAGAAAAGATATTTTTTTATAAAAAAAATATCACCACCAAGATTTTACCAGAATCAATTATTTACCAAAATTAATTAATTTTAATAAAAATTCTTGTTGATATATATATATATTTGATGTAATAATTTTTTTTAATATTAAATAGTTTTAAAACCATTACTTTTTTTAGTGGAAACTCAAAAGAGTCATTACATTTTATATAATAAAAAAATAAATATTTTAAAATTATTTAAATTTTTTTTATCAAATACTTTAATTTATATAATAAATAATTTTTTAACTTAAAAAAACATCTTATTCCCTCAAAATCGCTCATCAAATGAGTTTTATAATGTATTTGACAATAATTTTTTACAGCGTTTTTAGTATTTCTTACGCTTTAAAACTTTTACCTTTTAAGTATTAAAAATATTAAAAATACTTCTTAAAATCACTAGGAAACGATCTCTTAATATAATGCAAAATTATTTTGCCTATACTTGAAAGTAATAATACAAACTTGCTGCATTAATGTAATATAATTATAAAAAAAAAAAAAGTGTCAGCAAGGCATTTTCCTACGTCAAACGTTGCTTGTGGCTTATGTTGAAAATAAATTTGGAAATAGAGGTCTGCCTAATTGGGTTGACACATCGGACATCCAATTACACTATTAATAATATAATTATTAAATAGAATAAAATAAAACGTGGCAAACTATTTACTATATCAAAATTGGCTTTATTAAAAATAATTTGGAAATGGACAAAAGTAGGTCTATCTAAATGGATTGGCCGTCATGAACCATGACTCATCAATGAGGCTTTCTTATTGAAAGGCATTATCAAATTGTAAATATCCGTATATACTTAAGTTTCATTCATTTGTATCATTAGTCATATTTATTTGGATTTTCATTAAATATTTAAATTTCATCACATATTTCAATAGATTAGATGGAAAGTTTGATAGATGTATTTTAAATTATACAATTTAATTAACTTGAACTTAATTCGATTGACTTAAATTTAACTCTAAATCTAAGTCTAACATGAATAACCTGAACTCAACTCAAGTTTAGAGGAATAAGGTTGAGTTGGAATTGACTCAAGTACCTCGGGTTAGAGGTTATGTTTTGTTAAGCTCAATTGATTGTTTTTAAAATAATGATTATTTTAATTTAAGTTTTTAAAAGGAGTTTATAGGTAGCTAGAGTATATGATAATGACTAATAATACGATATGATATTTTTGAATATTTGTATGAAACATGTTTTGAAGCATCTTAGAATTTTTAATCATCTATGCGATATGGACAAGGATTTGAAATAATGATTATTTTAATTTAAGTTTTTAAAAGGAGTTTATAGGTAGCTAGAGTATATGATAATGACTAATAATACGATATGATATTTTTGAATATTTGTATGAAACATGTTTTGAAGCATCTTAGAATTTTTAATCATCTATGCGATATGGACAAGGATTTGAAAATTGTTCTAATTTAAAAATTATTCTTTTTGATAAGGAATTGAAATAATGATTATTTTAATTTAAGTTTTTAAAAAGAGTTTATAGATAGCTAGAGTAGACAATAATGATTAATAATATGAGATGATATTTTAGAATATTTATATGAAATATGTTTGGAAGCATCCGATAATTTTTAGTCATCTATGTGATATGGACAAGGATATGAAATTGTCCTAATTTAAAAAATTATTCTTATTGACAAGGATTTGAAATCATGATTATTTTAATTTAAGTTTTTAAAAGGAATTTATAGGTATCTAGAGTATATGATAATAACTAATAATACGATATGATATGTTAGAATATTTGGGTGAAACATGTATAATTTTTAATCATTTATGCGATATGGACAAGGATTTGAAATTTGTTCTAATTTGAAAAATTATTCTCATTGACAAAGATTTGAAAACATGTTTCTAATATTCATTTAACGTTTTAGTTTTATTTCTCTTTCGCATGAAGATGGATATGTCATTTAGGTTTAAGTTCGTCTTGTTCTTTGTTTTTTGGGATAATTCTTCAAAATTCTTAACCCATGTTTGGTATTTGTTTTTAAAAACAATTTTTTGTTCTCTAGAACAAAAAATAAGAAAACATATTTAGTAATTAGAAAATAGAAAATAGAAAATAGTTTTATTTCTTGAAAAGAGAAAATAAATAAAGTATTTTTAGAAAACATCTTTTATTTATTTCACTTATTTTCTGAAGGTTGTTTTAAAAAATAATTATACAAATATAGAAAATGATAAAAAAAAATAAAGCATCACATTTAAAATTTATTTTTAAAACATAATTTAAAACATTAAAAAAAATTAGAGAACAGTTTTCAAAAACTGTTTTTGAAAACACATCTTAAACAAAGTCTTAAGGCCTATTTGGCAATTGTTCTTTAGAATGGTTTTTTGTTCTTCAAAAAAAAAAAAAAAAAAAAAACCTAGAAAACACGTTTGACAACAAAAAATTGTTTTCTATTTCTGTTCTTAAGAATAAAAATTATGGTGTTTTGGAAGAATATTTTTTAGTTGTTTTTTACTGTTTTAATTTGTTTTCTAAGAGTTGTTTTAAAAAATAATTATACACATATATAAAATGATTAAAAATAAAATACTAAATATACAAATTATTTTTTAAAACTATTAAAAACAGGTTAAAAACATTTTGGGTTTCTAAAAAAAACTATTTTTCAAACCTGTTTTTCAAAAGTAGTTGTCAAACATATTCTTAATAATCCAACTATTTTCTTATGCCAAACTTTGCTTCTGTTAAAAATAATATGGAAATAGAACATCTGCCTAATTGGATTGGCACCCTGGACATCCAATTACCCGAAATGGAAAGCTATGGAAAACTAATTGGATTGGCATTCATGAACCATGACTCATCAATGTGTTTTTTCTCCTATGCTAATGATTTTTGTATTGACCATATATTTAAATAGAGTTCTGCGGTAATATCGAAAGATATTTGTTTTATTTTTCTAGGTAGGTAGGTATTAAAAGACATTGTCAAAAGGTAGATATTGGTGTCTCCAAATTTCATTTATTTGTATCATTATATTTTAATTATATTTGTTTGTATTCTCATCAAAATTTTAAATTTCATTACTTATTTCAACGAGTGAGATGGAGAGATGCCAACGAGAGAATGATCGGCAAATGTAGTCTTTGCTCCGCCAAACGAAGGGACTCAAACAAGAGAATGAAGAGTTACGGGCACAAATGTTAGCATCGGGCCCCTTTCAAAATCAGTACCCTCAAAGCCAACAAACAGTCTCAAGATGGACTGATGAGGCAAATGAGGCATCTTTCCCCAAGAACACAAAGTTCTCATCTGGCATCTACACAAGACGGTCTGAGGAGGATTTTTCGCAACCTCGCCAAATACAGTTGGATGAAGACATTGACTCTACCCGGGCATTAGTGAAAATGAGGTGTAGTAGAAGGTCACGTTTGTCATATGGGATGCAAGCCCGATTGGGACCTCAAGCACCAGGTGTGGAAGGACAACCATGCATATCAGAAACCCTAAAGGCTCGTCTAAGTCCCCCAGTCGCAGTGGTTATGTCGGAATGAACCTCTCAGCCGCCAAGGCACCAACAAGTTGGGGCTTCGGCAATCTGAGCTCTACCCAGCTCTGTTAATTGGCAGTTGGATGACATGCTCTCCACGTCGTTCGACCCTTATATTATTAACTATGAGCCACCTAGGGGGTTCATAGTGCCAAAATTCATAATGTACGATAGAACAAGGGATCCGTTCTATCACATCATGCACTTCAGGTAACTCATGACCCTCGATATAGGGAATGATGCACTATTGTGTAAGGTCTTTCCAACTAGCCTATATGACCAAACTCTTTCTTAGTTCCACCGTCTCATAGATTTTCGTGAACTTTTTCCGGATATATCAGAAGCCTTTATGGGCCACTACTTATGTTCTGCTCACCATAAGCACCCTGCAGAACATCAAGCTGCAGGAGAACGAGTCGCTCAGAGACTTCATGAAGCAGTTCGGGCAAGCAATGCTCCAAGTGGAGTCTTGCGGTATGGATGTCATCTTGTAGATCTTTAAGCGAAACATCGGCCCAGGCATGCCATTTTTTGAGTCTCTTGTAAAGAAGCCGCCTACAACGATGGATGACTTGTTCAGGTGAGCAAACAAATACTCTATTCTCAAAAACGATGTCCGAGCAGCTACTCTACAGGTCTTGGTCACCAATCGTCTGACCAAGGACGATGAAGTAAGAAATTCTAAGCCCTCAAACCAATCGAGGCAAACTAACAAGAGACGGGTTGGCCAGCAGCAGTAGAATCAGGTGAGACTGGCCCATCTCAGTATCTTATATGAGATACTCCTCCCGATAATCCACAATCTATTAGACTTTAGATGGCTAGAGCCAATCAAGACAGATCCAGCTAAACGGGATCAAAACAGAAGGTGCTCTTATCATAAGGATCACTGTCATACCATCGAGCAATGCAAGAGTCTTCATTACTTGGTGGAGAAACTAATCAAATCCAAGCACTTAAAATAGTATGTCTGCACAACTGGCGAGCAAAGAGAGACAACACAAGAGCTAGCCGTTCAAGCCCTTGCATCTTCGATAGCTCCCAGAGTTGTCATCAACTACATATATGGAGATCTCGTAGACGATAGACACAGTTCTAAACAGCAAAGATGAAGGTTGCTCCGTGCAGCCTCTATAAGAAAGCGGGTTAACTCTGTCAGCGCAACTTTTCGGAAGGGAGTGTATGCCCTCTTGACAACACAGTTACCTTTCCTCCAGTAAAATGCTAACCGAGTATTGCAATCGCATGAAGATGCCCTAGTCCTAACATTAGGGGTAGGTGGATTCGACGTGGGAAGGGTTATGATTAATCCAGGTAGCTTAGCTAACTTCTTGCAAATGTCAACCTACAAGTATATTATAGTTGAACTCCCTAAAAAACAAGCACATTCGGTTGATCGCCCTAGAGAGTAATAGTGGACACTTCATGTAGACAGAGCGTCTAGAGTGTCCAGATCTAGAGTAGGTCTAATCCTATAATCACCAACTGGGGAACTGATGGAGCAAGTTATCCGTCTCAACTTTTCTATCTCCAATAACGAAACAGAATATGAAGTTTCCCTAGTTGCGCTAGATCTTGACCTAGTATTAGCAGCAACCAAGTTGGAAATCAGGAGTGACTCTCAACTAATTATCGGACAGATTCAACTAGAGTATGAAACAAAGGATGAACGCATGGCTTGCTACCCCGCCATGGTGGAAAGTCACCTGAAAAAGCTGGACGAATGGGTCATTAGATGGATGCTACGTGAAGAGAACGGGAAGACACATGCACTAGCCGGAATAACTGCCACTCTTCCCATAAAAAAGGCGGTGATGCTACCTGTTTACCTCAAAGTTGCCCCATCAATCACACTCGAGCCAGTGTGCAATACCAGTCAAATAAACTCAAGTAACATCGTGAAATACCTTCAGACAAGAGAGGTACCAGGAAACGAGAAGCAAGTGCATAAACTCTGCATACAAGCAGCACGCTTTACTCTAATTAATGACCAATTGTATAGATAGTCATTTGGAGGTCCATACCTAAAGTATTAGAGCGAGCCAGAGGCCAAATATGTTCTAGTCGAACTCCATGAAGGCATATGTGGCACTCACCCAGGTGGACGAACTTTGGCACATTGCGCTTACACGAAAGGTACTACTAGCCCACCATGAAGCGAGATGCTGAAAGTTATGTTAAGAAGTGTGATCGGTGTCAAAGACACGATCCCATTCCCCGTTTACCTTATGAAGCTTTCAACCCGATCACAAGTCCTTGGCCATTTGCACAGTGTGGGATGGACATAGTCAAGCCCTTGCCCATTGCAACAACACAAAAGAAGTTTTTGCTCGTTTCAATCGACTATTTCAACAAGTGGGTGGAGGCAGAAGCCTATGCTATCATTAAAGATAAAGATGTCTCCAAGTTTGTTTGGAAAAACATCGTATGTCAATTCGGAGTTCCACAAGTGATTATTAAGGATAATGGGCCATAGTTTGACAGTACTGTTTTCCGAACATTCTGCTCGAAGTTAAACATCAAGAACCTAGACTCAACACCTTGCTATCCACAAAGCAATGGACAAGTAAAAACAACAAACAAAACCCTATTAAATGTACTAAAGAAAATCCTATTCATATATATATATATATATATATATATATATATATATATATATATATATTATATATATATATATATATAAATTTCTTAAAATTATTCTTAAATTTTAATAAAATATAAATTATATATTTATGACATCACCGGTTCGATCGCGGTTTGATCACCGGTAATTTTTCCTATTCAATGACCGGTTCGGTTTTGAAAACATTGCTAATAATACAATATGATATTTTAGAATATTTGTTTGAAACATATTTCGAAGAATCTTAGAATTTTTAATCATCTATGAGATATGGACAAGGATTTGAAAATTTTTCTAATTTAAAAAATTATTCTTATTGACAAGGATTTGAAAACATGTTTCTAGTATTCATTTAATGTTTTTGAAGAGTTTTTAGTTTTATTTCTCTTTCGCATGAAGATGGATATGTCATAAAGGTTTAAGTTTGTCTTGCTATTTGTTTTTTGGGATAATTCTTCAAAATTCTTAACCCGTGTTTGGTATTTGTTTTTTAAAACAATTTTTTGTTCTCTAGGATTAAAAAAAAAAAAAAAAAGGAAGCCATATTTAGTAATTAGAAAATAGAAAATAGTTTTCTTTCTTAAAATAGAAAATAAATAAAGTATTTTTGAAAAACATCTTTTATTTATTTCATTTATTTTTTGAAGACTGTTTTAAAAAATAATTATACAAATATAGAGAATGATAAAAATAAAGCATCACATTTAAAAATTATTTTTAAAATATATTAAAAAAATATTAAAAAAAATTATAAAAAAAAAAACATGTTAAAAAATATTAGAGAACAATTTTTAAAAACTATTTTCGAAAACACATCTTCAACAAAACCTTAAGGCCTGTTTAGCAACTATTTTTTAGAACAGTTTTTCGTTCTCCAAAACAAAAAAAAAAAAAAAAGCCTAGAAAACATGTTTGAAAACAAAAAATTGTTTTCTATTTATGTTCTTAAGAACAAAAAATATGGTGTTCTCGATGAATACTTTTTAGTTGTTTTTTACTGTTTTCATTTGTTTTCTAAGAGTTGTTTTAAAATATAAATATACAAATATATGTTGGGCTTCCTCGTATGTGAGGGAGTGGGCCCCATATGCTTGGGGACCAAGTCAATTACATTAAAAAAAAAATTGGGAAAAAAAAAAACAAAAAAAAGAGAAGAGAGAGGAAAAACACATCTACCCAGATTTCATCAACAAATCGATCTTACTTCATCTATGGTCCGATCAAGTTGAAATTTGGAGGAGAGATTTGAAACTCAAGTATATACAATCTAAACGGTGGAGATTAGATTTTAAGCTCGAAAACTAATGTCACTACCCGTGAATAGTAACGGTGTTTTTTGTATACTTTCTCCAATTTTCTTTGTTTTTGCCAAAGAGGTTGTATAATCCAAGGCTATATGTGCTCTTGATGTATTTGGCAGCCTCTAGAGATTATTATAGAAAAGACAGGTGTAACCCATTATTGTTGATAGTGGAAGTTTGAATTGGACTACGTCCCATGGTTTTTTTTCTTCGCATTTAGGGGTTTTCCATGTAAAAATTCCGGTGTCTGATTAATTTTTATGTTGCATGAGTTTATTTATTTATTGTTGCTAGTTGATATTGCTTATTTAGTTTTGCACAAAGAAATGGTAGAAAAATTATGGTGTTTGTTGGAATATTGTGAATTCACCCTAACAAGTGGTATCAGAGCCAAGTTGATTATCAATGGGATCTCTTGTGTGAATTAAATGGAGAAGACTGGCAGTGGAATGATTAAACTCACAGCTTCCAATTATTCAATTTGGAATACTAGAATGGAAGATATTCTATATTGCAAAGAGTTGTTTGAGCCAATTGAATGCAGGGGTTATAAGCCAGTTATTGCAACTGAGGATGAGTGGAAGAAATTAAATAGGAAAATCATTGAAAAAATTAGGCAATGGGTTGATCAAAGTGTCTTCCATCATGTAGCCAAGGAAGTTGATGCATATAGCCTTTAGTAGAACTTAAAGTCTTTATGAGAGAAAGACTGCACAAAACAAAGGCTTTATGATACGAAGGCTTGTGAATTTAAAGTACAAGGATGGTAATAGTGTTGTAGAGCATCTCAGTAATTTTCAGGGACTATTGAATGAGTTGTCTACCATGAAGCTTAAGCTAGATGATGAAGTACAAACTTTACTTTTGTTGAGTTCTTTACTAGACAGTTGGAAAACTTTGGTGGTATCCTTGAGTAATTCAGCCCCAAATGGTGTGATAACTATCAACATGGTAAAAGACAACATGTTTAATGAAGATGCAAGAAGAAAAAGTTAGGTATTTCCTCTAATACATAAGCACTTGTTACAGAGAGGCGGAGAAGAAGTAAAAACAAAAAACCTTCCAATGATTATAACTGTGACGAGTCAAGAGGAAAATCAAAGTCTAGAAAAGAGATAGAGTGTTTTTATTGTGGCAAGCTAGGGCACATTAAGAGAAAGTGTAGATAATTCAAGAGAGAACAGTTTAAAGGAAAATGTGAAGAACAAAAAGAGGACAAGGACATTGCAGTAGTTGCATCTGATGGTGATACGATCATTGTTTGTGATGATGCGTGTATAAACCTTGCATGCCAGGATTCCACTTGGGTGGTTGATACAACAACGTTTTTTCATATCACTGCACATAGAGATTTCTTCTCTTCCTACACCAGTGACAGCTTTGGTTGGGTTAGGATGAGAAATGAAGCAAAATGTGAAATTGTTGGCATGAGATATGTAGAGTTAGAAACTAGCATTGGGTGCAAATTGCTTCTAAAATATGTTAGACATGTTCTTGAAATGCGCTTTAGTTTGATCTCTGTTGGGAAGCTTGATGATGAGGGCTACCATAGTCACCTTGGAGAGAGTAAATGAAAGCTTAGTAAGGGTTCTTTTGTTTTAGGTAGGAGGAAGAAAGACAATACTCTCTATAAGACAGAAGCGAAACTAGTTAAGAGAGAGGTGAACATTGTTGAGAATGAAGCCTCTACTGAGCTATGGCTTAAGCAGCTTGGTCACATAAGTGAAAATGGATTTGAGGTTCTTGCCAGAAAGAAGCTTCTACTAGTTAAAGGTACGTCACTGTTAAATTGTACACATTGTCTATCTGGAAAACAAAGTAGAGTTGCATTTCGTAGATTTCCTTCACGTAGAAAACCAAATATTCTTGATTTAGTTCACACTGATTTTTGTACTATGCAAAGTAATATTTTTGGTGGTGCACTTTATTACGTGACTTTTACTGATGATCATTCAAGAAAGGTGTGGGCATATGCTTTGAAATCCAAAAACTAGGTACTTGATGTATTCAAAGATTTTCATGTGAAAGTTGAGAAGCAAACTGGCAAACAGTTAAAATCTGTCAAAACAGACAATGGTGGTGAATATAAGGGGTCATTTGAGCAATATTGTAGAAGTCATGGCATTAGGCTTGAGAAGACGGTTCCTAAGACCCCGTAACAAAATGGTGTAGCTGTGAAAATGAATAGAACCATCTGTGATATAATCAGGTGTATGCTCTCTCATGCAAAATTGCCTAATTCTTTTTAAGGTGATGCCACGAGGATAGTAGTTGATTTGATTAATCTGTCTCCATCATATCCTTTAGAGGGTGATATTCCAGAGAAGGTTTGGACAAGAAAATTTGTTTCCTTTGAGCACTTGAGAGTGTTTGACTATAGGGCATTTGTTCATGTTCCTAGAGACGAGCGGTCTAAGTTTGACAACAAAACTAAATAGTGTATCTTCCTGGGTTATTCAAATGAAGAGTTTGGGTACAGGTTATGGGATCCAACTACCAAAAAGATCATAAGAAATAGAGATGTTATCTTCTTCAAAGATCAAACCATTGAAGACTTGGACCGAGTTAAGAAGCCAAAGCATTTCAGTGAAGAACATGTTGATTTGGGTCCAGTCTCTCCTAACTCTATGGGACATAATGAACATAGAGAAGTTGTGAAAGAAGAAAAAGTTGATACAGTTGACAGAAATGATGAGTCTGCATTTGATGATGTACAAGAAAAATCCTGCAATTGAGAATGATAACCTAGAACAACAGCAAGAACAATCTACTTTAGAGTTGCCTATTGAAACGCAATTAAGAAGATTTACTATAGAGCATCAACTTTCCAGAAAGTATACTAGTGATGAGTATTTGTTGCTTTCTAATGGGAGAGAGCCAAAAAATTATCAAGAGGTTTTTTTGGATGACAAGAAAAAAAAAAGTGGTTGAGAGTTATGCATGAAGAGATGAAATCCTTGCATAAGAACAACACTTATGAATTGGAGTTGTCTAAGGGTAAGAGGACATTGAAGAATAAATAGATATTGAAAAGGAAGCCTGAACCAAACAGATCATAGCCAAGGTACAAGGCAAGATTGGTTGTGAAGGGTTTTAATCAGAAGAAAGACATTGACTTTGAAGAGATTTTTTCACCCATGGTTTGTCTTCAATCCGACTTATGTTAGGCTTGGCTGCCAGTATGAATCTAGAGATTGAACAGCTTGATGTGAAGACTGTTTTCCTCTATGGCGACTTTGAGAAGGAAATATATATGGAGCAACCATGAGGGTTTACAATCAAAAGTAAGGAACACTTAGTGTGTCGACTGAAGAAAAGTTTGTATGGTCTCAAGCAGGTATCGAGACAGTGGCACAAGAAGTTTGATTCCTTTATGGTTGAGCATGGGTATGATAAAACTGTTTTTAATCATTGTGTGTTTGTGAAGAAATTCTCTGATGAAGAATTTATTGTTCTCTTGCTATATGTGGATGACATGCTAATTGTTGGTCGTGATACTGGTAAAATTGATAAACTGAAAAAAAAAAAAAAAAAAAAAAAAAAAAAAAGTTGAGCAAGTCCTTTGAAATGAAGGACTTTGGGTCTGCAAGTCAAATTCTTGGTATAAAGATTTCTCGAGATAAGACGAATGAAAAATTGTGGCTATCTCAAGAAAGCTATGTTGAGAAGGTTTTAGACAAGTTCAATATGGAAGTCATCTAAAGCTAAGTTCCAAACAAAGTCCTTCAAGTGAGAAAGAAAAAGAATAAATGCAAAGGGTGCTCTATGCATCAGCCGTGGGTAGCTTGATGTATGCCATGGTGTGCACAAGGCCTGATATTGCTCATGCTGTTGGAGTTGTCAGCAAGTTCCTTTCTAATCCTGGCAAAGAACACTAGGCTGTAATGAAATGGATTCTCAGGTATCTTAGGGGTACTTCTAAGACATGTTTATGTTTTGGGACTGACAAACTTGTGCTTGTAGGATGCATAGATGCAGATATGGCTGGGAATGTTGATTCCAGAAAGTCTACTTCTGGTTATTTGATCACTTTTTTAGGGGGAGCAATGTCATGACAATCAAGATTGTAGAAAGGTGTTGCTTTGTCAATCACAAAGGCCGAGTATATTTCTATCACTCAACCTAGCAAGGATTTACTGTGGATGAAGAAGTTCCTACAAGAATTGGGTCTATAGCAAGAAAGGTATCTACTCTACTGTGATAGTCAGAATGCTATTCATCTCAGTAAGAATCCAACTTTTCACACTAGATCCAAGCATATTGATGTGAGATATCATTGGATTCATGATGCATTAGAGATGAAATTGTTTTGCCTTGAGAAAATCCATACTGATGAGAATGGATCAGATATGATAATAAAACCAATACCTTCAGAGAAACTACAATTCTGTAGAAAGCAAACGGGTTTGGTAGAGCCCTTCACATAGTTGGAAGGGGGAGATTTGTTAGGCTCTCTCGTATGTGAGGGAGTGGGCCCCATATGCTTGGGGACGGACCAAGTCAGTTACATTAAAAAAAAAAAAAAGATCAAGAAAAAGAAAAAGAAAACAGAGAGAAGAGAAGAGAGAAAGGAAAAACGCATCTACCTAGATTTCATCAACAAGTTGATCCTGCTTCATTTGTGGTCCGATCGAGTTGAAATTTGGAGGAGAGGTTTGAAACTCAAGTATCTACAATCTGAACGGTGGAGATCAGATTTTGAGCTTGAAACTGGTGTTACTGTCCGTGAACAGTAACAACATTTTTGGTATACTTTATCAAATTTTCTTTGTTTTTGCCAAGAGAAATTGTATAATCCAAGGCTATATATGCTCTTAATGTATTTGGCAGCCTATAGAGATTATTTTAGAAAAGACAGTTGTAACTCATTATTGTTGATATTGGAAGTTTGAATTGGACTAGATCTTGTGGTTTTTCTCTTCGCCTTTGGGGGTTTTTCACGTAAAAATTCTTATGTCTGATTTATTTTTCTGTTGCATGAGTTTATTTATTTATTGCTGTTAGTTGATATTGTATATTTAGTTTTGCACAAAGAAATGGTAGGAAAATTCTAGTGTTTGTTGGAATATTGTGAATTCACCTTAACAATATATAAAATGATTAAAGTAAATACTAAACATAAAAATTATCTTTAAAACTATTAAAAACAGGTTAAAAACATTTTGGGTTTCTAAAAAAACTATTTTTTAGACCTGTTTTTCAAAAGCAGTTGTCAAACATATCCTTAATAATCCAGCTATGCCAAACTTTGCTTCTGTTAAAAATACTATGGAAATGGAAACATCTGCCTAGCTGGATTGGCACCCTGGATATCCAATTACCCGAAATGGAAAGCTATGGAGAGCCATTGATTCTTGTTTGGTTGGTGGTTTAATTAAGCTTTGATTAGTTAATATGTTGGATGTAGGAATATGCCCAATTTATAGCCCATATTTCACTATTTTCTTATGCCAAACTTTGCTTCTGTTAAAAATGATCTGGAAATGGAAACATCTGCCAAACTGGATTGGCACCCTGGACATCCAATTACCTGAAATGGAAAGCTATGGAAAGCTAACTGGATTGGCATTCATGAGTCGTGACTCATCAATGTGGCTTTTCTCCTATGCCTATGACTTTTGTATTGACCATATATTTAAATAGGGTTCTACGATAATATTTTCATTTAAAAAAAATTAAATGTGATGAGATTGGTAAACTGCAAGATCAGCAAGGAGAATTGCAAAGTAGAGTTGGGAGTACATGGTTGAGGCAAATGGGCTGCTTGGTAAGCAGAGGCTTTTAGAGAGAGCCTTTGAAAGATATCGTGCCATTATATATATATATATATATATATATATATATATATATATATAATCATCACAGCAGAAAATTTATATTTCATTCAAGTTTCAGAAAGTATCAAAGCTCATTTTTGTGACCATATTAGGAAGACAAGACTTCAAACACTGGACAGAATGGCTGCACTATAGCCATTATCATAATATCTAGACCAAAGCATGACACCTCCATACTTGGGGGAAGTCTTGATGGACGGCAGGACCTGGGAGACAAGCACGTCTGGTTCGATGTAGCCAGATCCGACTGCTGCTGAGGCTGCAGGCAACCCCAAAAATACTTGACCAGCTTCAATCGTGGTCCATTGGTTCCAGGAGTTGATAAGGTTGTCGGCGTTGCCGGAGTATTGGCAGGGGGGATTGTTGTAGAATTGGACCCAAACATAGTCGAATAGGCCTGTGGCAATGGCAGTGCCCATCCATGCATCCGGAAATGGGCACTGTGGAGCTGCTGATAGGTACACCTTCCTCTGCCCGCTGAACTCCGACAAGGCCTTGGCTAGTTCATCCCAGTGCTGGGTTGTGCCTCCTTCAATGTCAAAATCAATCCCATCTAGAACAGCATCTCCTAACGGTCGTGAGCTTGATTGGCCCCCGAGAAAATTGTTCCATAGGTAATTTGCAACTTCCCTGCATCACAACAATAGAATCAGCACTGATCTTTTCTTCAGTATTTTTTTTTTCTTAGGAACCAAACATAGTCTATATATTTTTGAAGAATAATCACCTGGCATCCTCTGCAGAGATCAAAGTATAGCTTCCCGAGGCACCTCCGATGGAAAGCAACACCTTGATGCCTTGATCCTGGCATGCTCTAATGTCATCACTCAACCATGTGCAACCACTAGAAGTCGGGTCACAATGGCCAGCTAGATTCAGCTGCGGAGTCTGGTTATTGCCAAAAACAACCAAGAAAGCAATATTGACAATTCCATAATAGCCTGAGGAGCAGGTATCAGCCAAGCTGCCCTCGTTCCCATTTTGGCCCCAGTAGACTGTTATTGTACCTGCATTAGTGTTGGAGATGGAGGCAAGAAAGAAAAAGCTGAGGAGGGCTAATGAAAGGAGAGAGTGGTGTGCCATTGAGCTTTGTTGCTTGGATGAAAAATTGAGAGGAAGGTAAGGAAATTTATAGGCACATATGTTGGACCACATGTATCAAATTGTTTGTCAAATCTACAGGTTTGTGGAAGAAGATTGCAAGAAACTTGTGATAGACTTTCGGGCATGAATACAATGTGAAGAAACCACTTAAATTTGCTAAGGTATATATGCCTCATCTGACATTTTGATTTTTGTTTTTAGAAACAAAAAAACAATAGTAATTTTTCTATAAAATCACTAATTTCTATTTTTGAAAACAATTTTTCATTTTTTACTTTGAATCAAATTAGTTTCATAGCATAGCATGGTAGAAGAGTTTTGATTTAGGTGAGGTAATATACATACAGATATATATACAAATTAAGAAAATTACTTTTGAAATCCTTGCCCATATTTGCTGTTGTGTGTGATCAACTCTTTATGTACCTATAAAGTCATTTCAAAAAATTAAATTGAAAAAATCAATTTTTTTTTTTTTATTACAAAAGTTCAAAGTTACTATAGACAAACTTCCTTTATCTGTCACCAACATGTGAATAAAAAAAATATGAGGTAATGTGCCATCCAACAAGAACAACAAATTCAATCGCATTGCTCACTGTTTGGTTCCTAAGAAAGATTAGAATTACTAGAGGCATCTGTGAGCTGATTAAAGATTCAAGATTTGATGGGAGTTGAAAAGTGATCTCCAAAATGGTATTGACTGTAATTTTTATTGAAACGAACGCTTCATGCTTACTGATATAATTTGCTTTTTCCATTGTTTTGATATATTTTCTCCCATTGATGGAATGATTCTAAGAGAAGGAGAAGCACTGTCACAGAAAAAAGACGTGGATGCCATAAAAATAGTTAAGGAAATAAAATACTAATATCTTGTTTGGTTGAAAAAAAAATTAAGGGAAAAAATAGAGGAAAAAAAGGAAGAAAAAAGTGTTCTTAAAAAAAACAACTACTAGTTAGAGCCTTATTTTTTCATAACTGAGAAGACACTAAGTAGAACCAAGTTATTTTTACATATACATATTTTGAAACTCTTTTTTCCGCTAAATAAATGTTCTTAAAATTTAAATAAATTTAAGAACATGTTAGGAATCAACCTTGAACAAAAACAAACAATCAGAACTCTTAAGTTGAATGAGCAAGAAGCACCCCATTTGATAGAAATTACACTGTAGAATCTGTGGTCTCTAAAAGAGGAGAAGTAAATCAACAAAAATTCATAATTCCACCTGAATCTAGAGATGGTTTTAGTTACAACAAGTAAACAAAATTGATAATTAGCAAAAACAGAATCACCTATCTTCCTCACGCCTGTAAGCTACCAATCACAGTTTAAATTCTTGGAGCTGCATCAATGGAAACAGATATCTCAGAACAGGGAAGGGAAGGGAAGGCAAGGGAAGGCAAAAGAAAAAAAAGGGGTATTTGCAGCTATATATATAAATAAACAGTTTCAAGCCTACCTCCACCAATTGTCGCTTCGGGCAACCGCTCAATTGAATACTGGTGTTTTGTAATGTACATTATTGGCACACCAGGGACCTGCACATTGAAAAGAAATTTCATATATTAGAACTTGATGCACCTATCAAAAATATATTGGAACTTGATGCAAAGTAATTATCAAGTCATGAGCATCATCAATTCATTTTTACCTTGCGAATCCTTCGCTTCAAGTCTCGATCGCATGTAGCAACAATGTAGCATTTATGCTGTTTTAAACAAAGTATAGTACACACATTACTCATGCAAAGAGGATAGAAGATAACAGAGCAATTTGGACAGTTATAATGACATTCAGCTGCATAGCCCATTAGATGATTGATTTGGTATGGTCCTGTATCCAGAACAACAAGGTTGGGGTAAGGGTGGAAACTCGGGATTATGGGAACCCATCAATCAGTTCAACGCCCGAATATCTCATGGATGGAGTTTTATCGTCATTACACATATGATTTGAACATTAAGGCTAGTTTATGAAAAATATTCAATCAACTTGAAATTTAGACCACTGGATGATGTAACCCACATTTTTTATCAGATAATTTGGTAACTACTCATATTCTGTACTCCATGCAATGCATTTACACAAGATATATAGCCCCACAGTACAAAGCAGATTGGACAACGGAAATTTTTACATAAAATGAATATAGCTTGGGATCAATGTATATAGAAGCCCGAGATAATACACATGTAAACATGGTGCAGAATCCAAATCATACCTGAGTAACTCTATCAACAATACAGTCATCAGCATAAGTTCCCTTATGAGTACAAAGTAATCTTTCAAACCGAGGATCCTTTGCAATCCTGCCAAGAAAGTAGGTCAAGAGACATCTTATCTTTCTATTTTATGGTAAAACTGGATATCAATGTCTCAATTTCTTCAATTGGGAATAAATATTCATCTCCCTTTTTTGCAGCTCTTATTTCACATGCACACATAATTGTATAGTTTTGACTCCAATATAGCTTAATAGGGTGAGAATCATCAAAAATATTTTCTCAGTGAATAGTATGGCAAAACTACTGAGAATCACAATTTCATTGAGTAAAACAAATGGAAATTTACCTCAGAGCCACGCGGTATTTCTGACCTAACTTCTCAAGCTCTGCCATCACACAATCCGTGATACAAGGAGTGCCTTTAAAATTAAAAGATAGAAGGAAGCAACAAAGACAAAACAAAATAATATAAGAATCCCATCACATAAAAATACTTTCAGATTGATAAGATACAAAATTTAGTCAATTTTGTGCCCAAAATGTTTTGAAGCGGACAATTTCAACATAGTGAATATACAAACTACCATGGTAACATCATAATTTCTTAGACAAAGACTAACAGCATTTAGGAATGAGCTTAAATAAATGCCAAAATCAGTAACTTCATTGAACTCACATTTTGCATATAAGCAGTCCATCATCCCTTTCTCCAGATCAAGCTGCAGAAGAATTCAGAGAAAACTCATTAGTCATTGTTGAGAAATGCTTAGGATAGTCATTTGCAACGTCTTAAGAAACAGTTGTCAAAAAACCATTTTTGAGGACAATTTTTAGGAATAGTTTTCAATTGTTTACAGGAATAAAAATCTGTTTGGAAATTCAAACATGAAAAACAATTTTCTCAACTATTCTCAATGAAAGTAGTGTACTCTTATATATGATGTAAAAACATTCAAACTATTATTTATATTTTCAATTGTTCTTTAGAACACACTACAAAAACACATGAAAAAAATCTCAAATTTGTTCCCAAAAAACACCTGTTTTAGAAGAATTTTGAAAAAACTGTTTACAGAAAATTGTCAAACATGTGTTTATGCTAGAAAACAATTTCCAGGCCCTAAAATTCCATACCCAAATGCCATAACTCACCTTCAGCAGAAGCTAACAAACATGCGGTTGGGCTTTTTTTTTTTTTGGATAAATGTAAATGTATTAGAATAAAAAAGAAGTATACGTGATGTATACAAAAGCAACCAAAAAAACCAAAAAGAAGCGCGGGAACACAAAAACCAGCAGTCATGCCCTACGAAGAGCCTATCCAGTCCACAAACTCTAACAACGATAGAGATCTGTCCCCAATATACAATCTTACCCACTCCTAAAAGGGATTCAAGAAACAACTCTTAATTGTTTGATCCAAACTTTCACCATTATTTAAAGCTCTCCTATTTCTCTCCCTCCATATGGACTTAACACCAATTGAGCATATTCACCAATGGGCATCTAAGGACTTACAATGCATCATATGCTAGCACCTTGGAAGTAGTTTTCCTGCTTTTTGAAGCAAAAATCACATCTGCTATAACTCTTAAAAACCAAGAAAGACACTTCCAGAATTCCAAAATCACATAACAATTACTAGCTTTCACAAAAATCTAAAAGAAAATTCTCACAAAAAAAAAAAAAAAAGAAGAAGAAGAAGAAGAAAGAAGAAAAAGAAAAGAAAACTTGAGATATATTCATAGAAAACAAACATTGAATAGAACCTAAACAAGATCATGTTCCCTACGTTAACAAAACAACAGTAAACACTCACTTTATTCTGAATAGAAAAATTGATGAAATTGGTATCGACCAAAACCCGATAAGGCGGCCCCAAAGCAGTGTTGTACTTGAAGAAAAGAGCGGACGGAACATATGGCCTGCATTCTCAGAAAATTAAATAATAATTTAACAATGATTAAACACAGCAAATTCTGAAAATAATGCAGCGGAAAAATTGTTTATTAAGAAAAACTTACACATTTCTGGAGGTTTTCTCTTTGTTTTCGTCCTTTTTGGTAGGGTTCAAAACCTCTTCTTTGTGTCTAAATAAAACCAAAAACAAATTCAAGATATATTCAATTGAAGAAAATTAGAGGAACCTAAATCTATTACAGAGAGGGAAAAAAATCTGTATAAAAGAAAAACCTTACTTTTTAAGTGCTTTGGAGGTGACCATCTTCTTCATGACAGCAAATTTTTGGGCTTTCTTTGCTTTTCCCATGTTTTGATGGATTGAAGGCCAATAGAAGATTACAAAATTGAAACGTCGTAGAGTTGTTTTTCTGCGCCAATTCAAAGAAATTGCTCACATTAATTTAGGGATTTTTCTCAAGGGTTTAGGGCAATTTCCGGTAAATATATAGCATTTAGGGTTTTTTTTGGGAGCAAGGACTCACCTAATGTTTTCAAAAACGACTCCGAAGCTTCTGAGGGCTTTCTGGAGAGTGGTCACCAGTAGAGGGCTTGTCGGAGAGTTGCTGCCGCACAAGACGCAGAGAGCCGCAGACCGTATTCAGTTGAAATCGGAATCGAGAAAAACAGAGCTTTCTAGAGGTAGGGTTTAAAAGAGGAAAAATAAATAAATCAAAAATTTTTATTTATTTTATTTTATTTAAAAAAATAATAATTTAAATGACTTCCTCCCAACCCTCCACTCATGTAATATGGTTACCTTTAACAATAAATTTATTTGAAATTTACATATTTTTCTAAAAAATTTATTTATTATTTATTTCCCTTTATATATATTAGAAATTTAGAAGTTAATATTAATATTTTTATCTGCCCATTTACACCAAATAGTTATACTAATTCTCCCAAAAAAAAGTCAATTTAATTTTATTTGTATTAGAAAAAAAAAATTTGCACATTTTTATTTGATTTATAATTTATAATGAAAAATATTTTTTTTTAAATTGACATAAGTTTACTCCGATATTTATATCTTTTTAAAGCCTTTTTCACCAATTAGATGAAAGACAAAATTATTTTTCCTTTTTGTCTATTTCTTTCTTTTATTTATTTTAAAATTTGAGTTTTAAATGATAATGATTTTAAAAAAAAAATTCTAAACGTGGGAATTATTTAGTAATGTTTTTAAAAATAAGCTTAAAAATGGAATAATTTGATATATTTTTTGTTTTTTTATTTATTTTTAAATTTTAGAATTACTTTCAAATTACTATATCTATTGCTATGACATTTTCAAAATTATTTTATTGTTGTAAAATTATAAAGTAAAAGTAGAAGAAAACAAGAAAGATAAATTAGAATGTAGGAAGAGAATAAAATAATTTTCATTAGAGGTATCTCCCTTTTATAGGGAGTCACAAAGAGATACACATCGATATGAATAATCATCCACAAGTTCCCATAATCCGATAAATTATCATATTTTATAACACTCCCCCTTAGATGATCATAAGAATATGTCTCATTAAAACCTTACTGGGAAAAACCCTAGTGAAGGAAAAAGAGTACAATATTTTTTTTGATTACTATAACTGCCTCGTTAAAAACCTTGTCAGTAAAACCCATTGGGACAAAACCTAGATGAAGGTAAAAATAGTGCAGTATATCCATATTATCATTCTCCCTCTCATGTAGATATGATTATGATTTCTTCAACATTTCAAATGGTAGATCTCTCAATCTTCGTATTCCAAAGTCATACCTTAACTTTTTCAATGCGGTCGAAGGTAACGCCTTTGTGAATAGATCTGCTAGATTATTGCATAACTGAATCTGTTGAACATCGATCTCACATTTCTTTTGGACCTCATGAGTATAAAAGAATTTAGGGAGATATACTTAGTTCTATCACCTTTTATGAATCCTCCTTTAATTTGTGCAATACAAGCAGCATTATCTTCATGTAACTTGGTTGCATTGCCTCTAATGGAAGGTAGTCCACATGTTTCTTATATATGTTGGATCATTGACCTTAGTCATACACATTCACGACTTACTTCATGAATTGCAAGAATTTCTTTATATGGATCTGAAAAATATTCTGCATATGCATATCCAAGCAATTGTTGTTTTGATTCCCTTAAGGAAAATAGACTCATACTAGTAGTTCCGCAAAGATAATGCAATATATGTTTGATACCATTCCAATGTCTTCGAGTTGGAGCAACACTATATCTTGCTAATAAATTGACAAAAAAAAAACGATGTTTAAACTTATACAATTGGCAAGATATATAAGTGCACCAATAGCACTAAGATATGGTACTTCAGGACCAAGCAATTCTTCATCATTTTTCGCAAGGACGAAATGGGTCTTTTTTCACATCAAGTGATCGAACAACCATCGGAGAACTTAAATGATGCACTTTATCCATATAAAAATGCTTTAAAACTTTCTTAATGTATGTTAATTGATATAATAAAACTCCATTTGGAAAATGCTCGATCTGCAAACCGAGACAAAATTTTGTTTTTCAAAAATCTTTAATCTCAAATTTTCTTTTTCAAGTAATTTGTTGTTCTTGTGAGTTCTTCAAGAGTTCCAACAAGATTTAAGTTATCAACATACATTGCAATAATTGCAAATCCGATTTCTGATTTCTTAATGAAGATGCATGGGCATATAAGATTATTCATATACCCTTCTTTTAGCAAGTATTTGCTAAGGCGATTGTACCACATGCATCCAAAGTGCTTTAATCCATACAAGGATCTTTGTAACTTGATTGAGTACATGTTACGAGGCTTTGTACAATTTTCTTTTTAAATCCTTTAGGGATTTTCATGTATATATCATTATCCATGGATCCATATAAATATACTGTAATAACACTCATGAGACGCATATCTAGTCCTTTTGGGACTGCTAAACTAATTAAGAAATTATATGTGATTGCATCCATGACGGGAAAGAATGTTTCCTCATAGTCAATACTAGGTTTCTGCGAGAAACCTTGTGCTACTAATCGCACTTTATATCTTATGATCTCATTATTCTCATTGCGTTTTTTTACAAATACCCATTCATACTCAACAGACTTTACATTTTCAGGTGTTTGGATTACAGGTCCAAAAACTTCTTTTTTTGTTAATGAGTTTAACTCTGCCTGTATAGTTTCTTTCCATTTTTGGCCAATCATTTCTATGTCGACATTCTTCCACATTTCATGATTCGGGATTTTTATCATTTCTTGTGATATCAGAGGTCACTTGGAAAGCAAAAATATTGTTAATAACAATATTATTTCGATCCCATTTTTCTTCTGTGTGTACATAACTTATTAAGATCTCACAATTTTCATGTACTTGTACATCTTCAAGGGCTTCTCGTTCAACATGTGCCTCTTCAAGGGCTTTCTGCATTATTTGTGCCTCTTCTAAGGCTATAGATTTATCAATTTTAAACTAATCAGTTATTTTTTATGGTCTTCTTTAGAGTGCCAAGTTTTTCTTGGGTTTTCCTCTTCCGAGGAGTTACATCCTTTGGGCTAATAGGACTACCACGCTTCAAGCGTATCTTAGATTAATTTGTTAACTGTCTTACAAGGACATCAATTCGTGTTGGAGTATTTGTAGCCGGAATATATGACCTTATCACTTTCTTTGTATCAATGAATGCATCTTGTAATTGATTTTCAAAATTTTGCAAATGAATAATCCTTTGAAATTCTAATTCACATTGATTTGTACGAGGATTAAGATAAGTCAAAGACAATACATTCCAAATAATTTCACGTCGTTCTTTTGGAACTAGCTCTTCTCCCCTTAACGGTGAGAAAATCGTCTCATTAAAATATTGTACCTTTTAAGTATATAGGCAGACTAGTCATTAAATAAAAACTTCTGGTTTTATAATGTACATCCATACGACATTTTACCCTGGGGGACGAAGTTGGTCTTACAAGATTCTTCTGGATCTATCATCGTATAAAGTGTCATTCACATGGAATCAAATACCACTAATGACATAGTATAAGCTCTTTTGGAACCTTTCATTAGGTTTTTATCACATGATATAGTATTAACATTGTTTGTCATCAATGTTGTGCAATTAATGAGACAAGAGTTTCATCAAAATAGCAAGTCATAAAACATTGTCATAAAGACTTTGTCTTTATAGAGTTGAATAAATATTATCATAGAGAAATAGTTAAAATCAATGGAAAAATATTAGTCATTGATGATGACTTAATAAGTTGTATAAAAGTAATGAGAGCATATATAACACAATAAAATATTCAAATTTGTACATAGTTTCAGGCTATGGACTATTTATGTATAACTTCTAGTTACACAATATAATTAAAAGAAATTAAAAGTTAATATCTTTTATAGCTTCAAGCTATGATTATTTTGTCAAAATAAGAAAATATTTAAATTTGTACATTGCTTAAGACTATGAACTGTTTTTTTTTTTTTTTTACATAAATTTGTGTATAGCTTCAGGTTATGAACTATTCATTGGGTAAATTTGTGCATAGCTTCAGACTATGAACATTTATTTATTTATTTATTTATTTATTTATTTATTTATTTATTTATTTTATAACTTTTGGCTATAATATTGTTTGGTGTAACTGCTAGTTATACCGTATAATTAAAAATAAATAATTAGGGATCATATACATAACTTCTGGTTATGTATTTGTAATTTTGTAATTTTTCATCATAACTTCTAGTTATAGGAATTGCACATATTTTTCATAACTTCTGGTTATGAATTTACCCCATAATTTATAATTTATTGCATAACTTCTTGTTCTAGGGATTGCACATATTTTTCATAACTTCTGGTTATGAATTTACCCCATAATTTATAATTTATCGCATAACTTCTTGTTCTAGGGATTGTACATATTTTTCATAACTGCTGGTTATGAATTTACCCTATAATTTATAATTTATCTCATAACTTCTGGTTATAGGGATTATACATATTTATGCATTCGAAAAAAATAAGTGAAAATAGAGAGTTAAAGGGTGATAAAGTAGAAAATCATGATTTAAGTTTATCACATGTTTTTTTGTGAAAAAGAAGAGAGAATACTCTTTCTATTTCTCTGAAGAAAAGAACATCATTTTTTTTTCTTAATAGAGAAAAATCTTTTTGTTTCTTTTGTCAGATAAATAAAGAACATTTACAAGAGAAAAATCTTTCTATATTCGTGTTGATAACATGTTGTAAAATTATAAAGTGAAAGGAGAAGAAAACAAGAAAGATAAATTAGAATGTAAGAAGAGAATAAAATAATTTTCATTAGAGGTATCTCCCTTTTATAAGGAGTCACAAAGAGATATACATTATGATCATGAATGATCATCCACAAATTCCCATAATATGATAAATTCTCATATTTTATAACATTTATTTTATTTTTATAATTAATTTAAATAAAAAATTAGAAAAGCAAAAATAAGTTAATAACTACTATTTTATATTAAATTGAATAAAGATTTAAAAATAGTATTTCTTTCAATATCGGATTTTATTCTGAAAAAATGATTCAATTAATTTTTTTAAACAAAATTTAAAAATAATAATTTACTTTTCAGAGCGTTTTTTCTTCCTACTATGAAACAAAAGGTGTAAATTTTAAAATAAAGAATATATAATTTTTCAAATTTAGAAAAAAAAAATAAAAGAAATAAGAGTGCATTTCATAGTAATTTTAGAAAATATTTTTAAATTTTTTATATTTAAAAATTTTTATCTTTTAAGATATTAGAAATACCAAAAATACTTTCTAAAATGACAGCAGGCACTCTAATATTCATCCGGTTATTCACCCTAAAAATAAGGAGATTTTATATTGGTAGAACTCAAGGCTTTTCAGCTAATGTTGTGAAGGTGGATTTGCTTCATCATTTCCATTTCAATTTCCTCTCCTTTTCTTCCATGGTACAGATATGGAGAATCCCATACAAGATTAGCAAACAGGAGCTGGCTTTTATTTAGATTAGTAAGGTCATTAGGCCATGAAGAACTCAGACACTCCCTTTGATGGCAGAACTGTAGCCACTTTGAACATCGTTATACCTATCCCACAGCATCACTCCTCCATACCCTTGAAACCCTTTGATGAAAGGCAACACCTCGGATCTCAGCGTCTCCGGTGAGATATAGCCGCTGCCAGCGGCCTCGCGGGAAGCCGGCAGCCCCAGGAAGAACTTCCGTGCCTGGATGGACGATGTCCACTTCCTCCAGGCCATCCTGAAGCCTCCACGACTTCTAGAGCTAAACTCACAAGAAGGGTTGTTATAGAACTGAATCCAGACATAGTCGAACAGCCCTGTTCTAAGAGCATCATTCAGCCAATGGTCCGGGAATGGACACTGTGGAGCTGCGGTTAAGTACACCCTCTTTCCCCCTCGGTTGTTATACTGGGACAGCCTTCTTGCAAGCGCGGCGTAGTGCGAGTCCCCTTGCTCTATATCAAAGTCTATGCCATCAAGCACAGCGTCCCCTAGCGGCCTAGAACTCGACCACCCGCCGAGGAAGTTGTTCCATATGTAGTCAGCGACTGCCCTGGCGTCGTCGTCTGATGTTAGAGTGTAGCTGCCATCGCCCCCGCCTATCGATAGCATCACCTTGATGCCTTGACCCTGGCAGTTTTTGATGCCATTGCTGACCCTCCGGCACCCCTTGGCTGAGTTGGGGTCACAGTGACCGGCCAAGTTGATTTTAGGGGTTTGGCCATTGCCAAATGCTGATAAGAAAGCTATATTAACATAAGCATATTTTCTGGTATTGCAGGTCTTCGTCAACGTGCCCTCTTGCTCGTCTTGGCCCCAGTAGACGGCAATTTCTCCGCGAGCATCGGATTTGGGTACAAAAGAGAACAAGATGAGCAAGAGAATTGCAAAGTAAAGTTTGGTGTCCATGGTAGAGGCAAATGGGCTGCTAGGCGAGCAGAGGCTTTTAGAGCCTTTGAACATGATCCAGTTGAGTCCATATTAAAATATATTGTACTACTTGCATTAATCAAAACAGCAGAAAATTTATATTTCATTCAGCTTTATCTGGGAAGCTTCAGAAAATAGATGCTCATTTATTTTACCATATATGAAGTGAACACATAGAGTCAGACTTAATAGCTGCACTATAGCCATTGTCATAATTTTTAGACCAAAGCATGACACCTCCATACTTGGGGGAAGTCTTGATGTACGGCAGAACCTGGGAAACAAGCACGTCCGGTGGGATGTAGCCAGAAGCAGCGGCTTCTGGGGCTGCCGGCAACCCCAAAAATACTTGACCAGCTTGAATTGTGGTCCATTGGTTCCAGGCGCTAATAAGTTGGCTGCTATTGCCGGAGTATTGGCAAGGGGGATTGTTGTAGAATTGGACCCAAACATAGTCGAATAGACCTGTGGCAATCGCTGTGCCCATCCATGCATCCGGAAATGGGCACTGTGGAGCTGCCGACAGGTACACCGTCCTCTGCTGCCTGAACTCCGACAAGGCTTTGGCTAGGTCATCCCAGTGCTGGTCCGTGCCTCCCACTATGTCAAAATCAATCCCATCTAGAACAGCATCTCCTAATGGTCGTGAGCTTGATTGGCCACCAAGAAAATTGTTCCATAGGTAATTTGCAACTTGCCTGCATCACAACGATAAAATCACCGGTTATTTGAAAATCAATCCGAATATCAAATGATATTTATGAAAATAAATCACCTGGCATCCTTCGCAGAGGTCAAAGAATAGCTTCCTGAGCCACCTCCGATGGAAAGCAAGACCTTGATGCCTCGCCCCTGGCATGCTCTAATGTCATTGCTCAACCCCGTGCAACTATTAGAGCTCGGGTTGCAATGGCCAGCCAGATTCATTTGCGGAGTCTGGTTATCTCCAAAAACAACCAGGAAACCAATATTGACAATTCCGTAATTGCCTGACGAGCAGGTATCAGCCAAGCTGCCCTCATTTCCGTCCTGGCCCCAATAGACAGATATTGTGTCTGCATTAGTGTTCAAGATCGAGGCGATGAGGAAAAAGCAGAGGAGGGCTAATGAAAGGAGAGATTAGTGTGGCATTGAGCTTTGTTGCTTGGATGAAAAATTGTGAGCAAGGTATGGGAATTTGTTGGTACTATGGAAGTAACGACTATAAAGACTTGACAAGCTGATATGAAGGGGTGACTTTTGACCTTCATCTCTGGGCTTTATAGGACGGTGTAGAAGAGGACCAAGAAAACGGTGGGAGAAGAAGACTTTAGAGAAGAAAACAAAGGTTATGTTTGACATTGATGGCAAGAAGAAATTTTTGTTTTTGAGAAAAAAAAAAATATATGAAAACATTTTGCTTATTAATTGTTCTTCAAATATGTTTTTGAAAATTTTTCTGGAAACATGATGATTTTAATAATATATTTTAATTGTTTGGTTTTTTGTGCATTGTTTTGAAAAATAAATTGTATAAGTATGAAGAATAATTGAAAACAAGGATAAAATTTATTTAAAAAATATTTGAAAATATATATATAAAATATTAAAAAAGCATTTTTTTAAATTATTGAAAAAAAAAATTATATTTTAAGAACTGTGGTCCCAAAGGACCTACCCAAACAAGGCCGAGATACCATATGTCTCAAATATGATGTGATAGTTGGACCACTAAGGAGAAAGCCCTGTTTGGAAGATTTTTTTTTGCCCTCTAAAAGTAAAAGCACAATTTGAAGAGATGGAGAAGCAAGAGAATTGCAAAGTAAAGTTTGGCGTCCATGGGTGAGGCATATGGGCAGCCTGGTGTCCAGTTGAGTCGATATTGAAAAATATTGTACTATTTGTATTAATCATGAAAGCAGAAAATTCATATTTCATTCAGCTTTATCTGGGAAGCTTCAGAAAGTATCAAATGCTCATTTATTTTACCATATTAGAAGTAAACATATATAAGAAGACAAGACTTCAAACACTGGACTTAATGGCTGCACTATAGCCATTATCATAATATTTAGACCAAAGCATGACACCTCCATACTTGGGGGAAGTCTTGATGGACGGCAGGACCTGGGAAACAAGCACGTCTGGTGCGATGTAGCCAGACCCGGCTGCTTCTGGGGCTGCAGGCAACCCCAAAAATACTTGACCGGCTTGAATTGTGGTCCATTGGTTCCAGGCGCTGATAAGTTTGTCGGCGTTGCCGGAGAATTGGCAGTCATTGTTGTAGAATTGGACCCAAACATAGTCGAATAGGCCTGTGGCAATCGCTGTGCCCATCCATGCATCCGGAAATGGGCACTGTGGAGCTGCCGACAGGTACACCGTCCTCTGCTGCTTGTACTCCGACAAGGCTTTGGCTAGCTCATCCCAGTGCTGGTTCGTGCCTCCCTCTATGTCAAAATCAATCCCATCTAGAACAGCATCTCCTAATGGTCGAGAGCTTGATTGGCCACCAAGAAAATTGTTCCATAGGTATTCTGCAACTTGCCTGCATCACAACATTAAAATCAGCGTTGATCTCACAAGGATATGGCTAGGGCTATATTTATTTTTATATATTTGCCTTTTTTCCCGTAATTTTTACAATAAAACTAAACTTGAGAATATCATTTTTCTTAATTTTTTTTTTTTAGTATTTTTTCAAAAACCAAAATAATTTGTACACTTGAGAAAAATAATCACCTGGCATCTTCCGCAGAGGTCAGAAAAGGGCTTCCTCCGGCACCTCCGAGGGAAAGCAACACCTTGATGCCTTGATTCTGGCATGCTCTAATGTCGTTGCTCAACCACGTACAATCATCAGAGCAATGGCCAGCCAGATTCAGCTGCGGGGTTTGGTTATTGCCAAAAACAATCAAGAAACCAATATTGACAATTCCATAATTGCCCGATGAGCAGGTATCAGCCAAGCTGCCCTCATACCCATTCTGGCCCCAATAGACCGTTATTGTGCCTGCACGAGTGTTCGAGTGTTCGAGATCGAGGCCACGAGGATAAGACCGAGGAGGGCCAATGAAGGGAGAGATCGGTGTGCCATTGAGCTTTGTTGCTTGAATGAAAAATTGTGAGGAAGGTATGGGAATTTATAGGCACATTTCTTGGAAAATACTTAATCAAATTGTTTGTCCAATCTGCACGTCTGTGGAAGAAATTTACAGGAAACATGCGATAGACTTCTGGGTATGAGTTTAATGTCTACTTGCAAGCTAATATGAAAGGGTGACTTTTGGTTTTCATTTCTATACTTACACGGCGGAGTGGAAGAAGACCAAGAAAACAGAACGCGGTCTAGGACTTTAGAGAAAACATATTTTTTAAATTTATTAAAAAGTATAATATTTTTTAAAAACATATTTCAACATATTTAGTCAAGATTCATATTTTTCAAATATAAAAATTTAGTATCTTCTTGGAATTTATGACTTTATCAATATAACAAGCGGCTCGTAAATTTGATTGTAAAAAATAATCAAAATGGTAAAAGAAATAGTTAAAAATTTTAAATTTTATTAAAGAAAGTTTATAAAAAAATATTCAAAGGAATTTATTTTATTTATATAAATAAATAAATCACACTAAAAAAATATTCAATAATTTTAGTAATTTTTTTAACAACAAAATGTGAAGAATACAATAATTCATGGGTGCAGATTACTTCAAGTACAAAATCCTCCATGGTTAATAATAATTTTGCATGGATCGTTACATCATCAGCATAATCCAGAGTCTCGAAAGTTCCAGTTTACTGGTCAAGCTTCATCATGAATTCCAACTAGTTAGAAACTGCCACATCACCGACACGGACCAACGGCAACATCACACGTGGAAAATCCAGACGGTTCGCCACTGGTACACACTGGAAACGTCTGGAGAACCCGAGAGAAATGTCTTAAGATTTCGTATATAAAAACTCGAAATCTGATATTTGGATTATCGGAAAAAATCAAAGAGAGCTCTGAATTGTGATCGCGAAAGAGAAGAGAGGCAAAGATCAGAATCACTGTTTGGGTTGGTGGACGGATTTGAACCGAGAACTAAGTCATTGGGATTGCGGAAGCGTTTCGGGGGATTTTAGTATTTTACACAAGCTTGTAAGTGTTTTCTTTCGTTTGTTTTTCTTTTTCTGATTGCTTTTGCGGGAATTAGGTTTTATGTTTGGTTGCTGGGAATATGCGGGGGAAAAAGAAACAGAGCAGGTTATTTGAAAATTAGTTAGGGACCCGGGAAGCAAGCAGTATCCTTTTAGTTTAGTTATTATTGGTGTTAAAGGCAAATTCGAGATTGATTTTTCTTCCATTTCCTTGCATGGGTAGGCGTATGGTTTTCTGTTTGGTTACTTGGAAAAATGGGGGAAAATAAAACCAATCAATGATTTTTGAAAGTTTGTGGGGAACCCCGGAAACAAAGCCACCTGTTAGTTTACGTCAACTCATGGCACGCTTAGGCGTAAGATTTTTTGTTTGGCTGCTGGGAAATGCAGTAAACAAAAGTCCTTTAGCATTTCCTGGGATGGTCTCAACGAAGCCTCCAGCTGTTGACACTTGAAATTTTGTTGTTTTTCTGCTTTCTCCGTCTCCTCACAACCCATATGGGTTCTAACGTTTTAAAATTCATTTACTTCTTTTTTATGTGATTTAATCTCATTTGCTTGTTCTCAATTCTACTCTGCTATCAGTACCCCAAAGTGTTGATACTTTAGGTCTAGCTTTGATTTGTCTCTGAATTCGGATTCATCCAAGACAACAGTTCAAATTTCATCCGCCTCTGACTGGTCAAATTGTTCATTGCAGATAGTATTTGCGTTTGGGTTTTCGTCTGCATCACCAAGGGATCGAAACTCTTGGTTAGACTAGAGTTCTTGGAAGATGTTGCCTGTATACAGATACATGGACTCACATCCCCACCAGGGAAACCAAATGCCTTTCCCTCAAAACCATTGTCCAACCTGTCCAGCTGTACCTCCTCAAATGGGTTATGAATGGAGGCCTTATAGTGGAAATTTTGGGCACCCAATGCCGGTTGAGTGTCATGCCTGCTACAACCATAGTTGCTTCCCTGGTTACTATAGTTTCCCACCTTACCATCAGCTGGCACCACCAATGCCATTTCATTGGCATGGGTGCCGTCCCATGTACCCGGAGCCATACCCTGTTCATCATGCCCCTGCTCCTTATTATTCCATGGAGCAGCCTAGACCTGAATATGAGAAGAATGATTCAGGAAATCATCATTGTTGCGGGCTCCCTAATCATGGGTTTAATCGGAAGGGAGGTAACAATGTTAAGATTGAAGAACACGAGGTAGATGATGGAAAGAAGGAGAGGGAATCCTTGGTTCCAGCTGGGTTGAAAGATTGCCCATATCCAATTGTGTGGTTTCCACCTGTGTACATGAAGAATGGGGAGAATAGAGCACCAGTCGATCCAGATACGAAGGAGCAGAGTGAGAATCGCCAGGAAGCACATGATGCAACGTCACCAAAGAGTTTCAACAAATCTATTGAGTGGGAACCTGGCGTTTGGAACAGGTGGTTTCCACCTGATTCAAACGGCTTCAGATCTTTGAAGCAGGGTGGAGAAGGGAAGAGAAATCAGCAAAGTGAAGACAAGAATGCTCGTTTCCCATTTCCTATAATTTGGATGCCTCCTTTTGAAAAAACAGAGGAAGGTGAGGGGAAGGAGCACAAGCCGAACAACTCTGCTTCTAAGCCTGCGGAAGAGCCAAGTTTGAATTTCAAGATTATTCCAGTGAAGCTCCCAGAAGTTGGTGATGGTGGAAACAAACCTAGAGCAACTGAAGAAGATTCTGGAGGCCATGGTGGCTTGAAGATCATGGAGAAAAATGGTAATCAAAACAATATTCCTGGGAAGGAAAGAGAAGCACATGGGGAAGAGAATACCTCAGAAAACTTTGTGGGGAAGTGGGAAGGCAATGCCACTAAACATGGAGAAGATGGTGGAAAGAAGAAACCTTCAGACAGTGCTAAAAGTCAGTCTCCGTCCTCCCCAAGGATGGCCAAGTTACCTCCTGTTTGTCTGAGAGTAGATCCCTTGCCTAAGAAGAAGAATGGGAATGGCAGTTCGAGGTCCCCTAGTCCTCCTGGTCAGAGAGGGAAATCACAAGAGACATCAAATGACACTATAAAGGCTTCTTCTCCTTCAGAAGGATTGAAAGGCTCTCAGGAGACTACCATTAACAAGAGCCACAGACTGGAGCCAAACAAAAAGGAGATAAAAGTTGTTAAGGTAGTAGATCAGACAGCTGAACAAAATGTTGACAACATTTCTAACTGTGGGTCTCAGAATCAGATTCCGACTCATTCACAGTCTCCTGTGAACTTGCCAATTGATCCTCGCACAGAGGTGTCTGATGACTTAACTGCAGAAAAACCTGGGGTAGCTGGCGGTGAGTATCAAGCTAAAAAGGATGGGGAAAGAAATGCTGAAGGTAAGATATCTGAGGAGGCAATTGAAGAGCAGAAGGCAATGGATAAAATCCAATCAGATGATCGTAAATGCAAGATAGGAGAAGATAAAGCGGCGAGTGAGGTGGAAGAGAAAAAATCTGATGAAGCACCCAAAGCAGAGAAAAATAACTTGTCTGATTCAGAAGCTGCAGTGATCATCCAGTCTGCCTATCGTGGATTTGAAGTGAGGAAATGGGAGCCATTGAAGAAATTGAAGCAACTGGCTAAAGTTCGTGAAGAAGCAGATGAGATCAGGAATCGCATTCAGGCCCTGGAGTCTCTCTCTGATCTTCAGAGAGACAATAGACAAAGAGTGATAATTGGAGAAACCATAATGAGCCTCCTGCTAAAATTGGATGCCATTCAGGTATGTGTATTGCTTACACTTTTAGCTTCTTTCCTTTGTCATGTATTTTATGCCTGTTCCCATCGGTTGAAAATGGATAGAAGGCCTAATTAGGCTTCTTAGACATGAACTTAGATTTCAACTACATCAACCAATATGTTCTACAGATCCCATATGCACGAATAAAACTTATAAAGGTCCACGTCTTAATATCAAAAACAGGGGATCTTGAAATCAGTCCCCCAAGCAGCCCATGCACACAGACACACGTGCTCATATGTAAAGAAACCTGAAGTAATTGGTCTTGAAGTATATCTGGGGTTTTAAAATGCATTAGTCCTTTTGTTAATGCAGCTTGGGAGTTCTGCCCTTCTCAGTATTTGTGCTTACTAAGATTCTAAGTTCCCTATATTTTCAGCTTTTTCTTATACAGTTTCTTAATTGGTTGTTGTGTTTAGCAGGGCTTGCACCCAAATCTCAGGAATTTCAGAAAATCTTTGGCAAGGGAGCTTGTAAGCCTGCAAGAGAAGCTTGATTCTCTAATGAACCAGAAGCCTGAAGTGTCTGTTGTTGAGGAGTCAACTGCCAAGTCTGTGGAGAACTTGACAAATGATGTATGCATGGCAGGTGGGAAAGATGAGGAGAAAGACAAGGAGGCAACAGAAAGTCTTCAGGATAACTCTTCAGAAGACAACTCTGATAAAACTTCCAATTTTACAGAGCCATCTCAGAGTCCACCGGAGGCAGATGCATCAGTTGAATCCCAAGGTGAGGACACTACAGAACCCACGTCTTTTGAGGAGGAACTCCAAGTTAAATCAGAAAATGACACCATTGGAGTACAAGAGAAAAGTGTAGAGCCTCATGCAGCAGACATGGGGCCTGTGTTGGAAGAATCAAAAGATGAGCAAGGCAATGGAGACCTGGATGTTAGCCAGGTGGCCACGAGTGAGCCTAATTCTGGTTCTGGCCTAGAGGGAACTGTTGAGCTTCCATTGGTCACTGAGAAGAGTAACCATGAAACGGGATTTGTTGAATGCCCTTTGGGAGACGCAATTTATGACTCAAATGCAGCAAACAAAATTGAGGTGGCTAAAGTTGACGACACAACACCACCCATCAATGAAGGTCATCTGGAAATGAATGAGGGTGCAGAACTGCCACAAGGGGTAATTGAAGAGGAGGCTGCCACGAATGCTGTTCCTGAGTCGGAGAAGGATGGAAATATTGAAGCAGAAGAGGATACGGTCCAAGAGGGTGACCAAGTTGGCTGTGTCAAGACAACTGATGTCACCATGGCAGACCATGAAACTCCAGACATGAATGAACCAGAACAACATCCGATTAATGAAAATCCAGAAACTCATGAGCTTGAAGCAGTACTTCAACATGGAACAGAAGGGGAGCCAGCCATACGTGCTGTTTCTGAGTCCGAGAATGATGAAAAGATGGAAGCAGAGGAAGCTAAAATTTCAGAGGGTAGTCAAGCTGAATGTGATGAGACAATCGACATCACCTCACGAGATGATGAAGCTCCAGATATGAACCAATTAGAAGAGCACTCAATGGAAGCAGAAACCAAAGATTTAGCCACGGCTGAATTGCAGAAAGAGGAAGTTTCAGAGACCAAGGAGCCCCAACCAATGGTCTCCTTTGTGGAGAAAGAACCTTGCCACGAAGAAGACAAGGAAGACCAGGGAGCCATTAACGTTGATGACACGAACTCTCCTGGTGCTGACTCTGCAGTGGTTGATTCCCATAAGAAGGAAGTGCCCATTGAAGAAACCAAAGAAGAGTCCCTGGAGGGGAAGTTTGAACCCCAGGAGGTGGAATCTGTCATTAGCGACAGTCCTAAAGGATCTGAAACTGCCAGAGAAGAGGCTCCTGGAACACAGAGTGATGAAGAGGCCACTGGCAATCAGGTTGTGATCCAAGACACAGGGAAGACTCCCGATGAAAAGCTAATAGAAGAAAACAAGAAACTGAGGGAGATGATGGAGCAGCTGATCAATGCGGGGAAGGAGCAATTAACAGTTATATCAAACTTAACCGGGAGAGTGAATGATTTGGAAAGAAAGTTGTCGAGGAAGAAGAAACTGAGAACCAGAAGGCATAGAGCAGCAGCACCTAGTCCAATCTCAGTCGAACCATGAAAATACTCTACAATTTTAAGTGTGTGACTGTAGCAATGCAACTCTTTTTGGGCTAAAATTGCATCTCTATTTCCTTTTTCTCCTATAAGAGGGTTGTAGATTGCTTAATGTATGGGGTTGACCGTAGAGTTCTACTGTGTTTGAAACTCTCTTTGGTGATAATAAATTGTTATTAAAGTTAAACTTGATTTTAGTGGTTTCAAAATCATTGATTCAGATTTTAGAAAATCGATCAAAATATGAAATGATCGACTTAGTTTTTAAATTTATCATTAGAAAAGGTTGTGTGATAAACTAACAGTTAATAACGGTGGATGGAAGATAATGATTTATTTTTATTATTTTTTCAATTGTTTATCTCTCTAATTGTTCTCCAACTGTCCCTTTAATCCTTTAGTTTTTTTTTTTTTGGTTTTGTGGTGTGGTTTCTTGAAATGGGCTACATGGGCTTTGTCAGTTGGAGTCTATGTTTTCCTTGTTTGGCCCGCCGCCCACTAACAGCCAATTCCGGCCCATGTGCGCCCGTCCAAGCTCCAATAGAAAATAAATGTGGAAAAGGTTATTTCTGTAATTTCACCAATCTTAGTTTTCACACCTTCTCAAGAAGGTTCTTCTTTTAGGCTCTGAATCATCTCAAAACTCTCTCCGCCGTGCCCGGAGGCCGGTCGCCGGAATCGTTATATTGTGATCCCACAATTCTAGATGGATGCGGATTCTTATCTTTGAATCTAATTCGAATCAGAGCCGTGGTCCACTTATCTCACTGGAGTTGTTCTTGGATTCAGAGGTGTTCATGTCATAGACCGGAGAAGGAAGGGAGACAGAAAGAAAGCGAGAGAGAAAGAAAGAGAAGCGCATGGAAACTCAACTTTTGGAGATCATCTTGATCTCTGCGCAGGGCCTCAAGCCTCCCTCCGGCAACTTACGGCGCATGCAAACCTATGCGATCGCCTGGGTAGACTCAGCCAACAAGCTCCGCACACAAGTCGATCGAGTGGGCGCGGAAAACCCGACCTGGAACGATAAGTTCATCTTTCGAGTCAGTTCTGATTTCCTCGCCTGTGACACCTCCGCCGTAGCCGTCGAGATCTACGCCGTTGGGGTCATCCGCGACCATCTGATCGGCACCGTCCGTATCCTAATCAGCAACTGCCTTCCCGCCGCCGACCTTCAATCCAGAAACTTCGCCGCAAGATCTCCCTCCCTCACCGCCGTCCAGATCCGGCGCCCCTCCGGGAGATTTCATGGCGTTCTCAACGTAGCTGCGGCAGTGGTCAACGCCTCAGACTTCGCTTCCTTGACCGGAATGTTGGCGATCGACCACCGCGATCTAATGGGACAGAGTCTCCGGCGCCGGCGCGGCCACCGGCGACGAACAGCGAAGAGCGAGCAACTCTCGGGCGGGGAATCTTGTGACCACTCGTGTGCAGACTCCGCCGACTACTCGGACGGCGCAGATTCGACGACTTCCTCTTCGTCAACAGCATCAACGGTTCTCAAGGATTGTAATATATTGAGAGAGATGGCGGGAACAAAGGCATTCAAATCGGACGACGGAGGAGTGCTGTGCGGGTTGGGGTTTCAAAGGAAGATTCATCTGAGTCCGTCAGATCAGAATTTCCAGGTCTTCCCATCCAATTGCAAGAAGATGTGATGAACGGTCAAGATCGCTTCAACTCCTTTTTTCAGCTAACGGACAGTTTACAGTTAGGTTGGGCATTGGCAATCATGTAAATTCCACCGTATACAAAGAGCCACTGACAAGTAGGTGAGGAATGTAAGTGACCCAACCACTGATATCTTGCCACGCCACGTTGCAGGTGAAATCAACATTTTTTTAGTTTTTTTTTTTTTTTTTTTACTTTAAAACAGACGAATCACAGTTAATCCTATTACTCGTTTACTGTTCAATTGTAATTTTTACCCCACTGCTTTTTCTTGCACGGTAAACGCACAGATTTCGAACCCGATTGATTGATATCACCAACCCCGATTCCATCGGAATGTGCATTCCTGACCTTAATTTTTATAACTATTAAATAAATTTTTTTTAACCCCAACTTTAATTTGAAAGCAAAATTAATTTTTTTTTATCTTTATCATATTATGCTATAATATGGGAAAATAAATTAAAACCAATTTTGAAATCTATTGTATCTCCGGATTTTGCGCCGGTACGCCTCTGGCGCACGTTAGGTACCAGCCACTGTCACCGAGACTCGACATTCCACGCACCCACTCACCATTACCACCACCGCCGGTCGAGCCACCAAACTCGTGTTCTCTCAGACACGTGTCTAATTTTCATTTGCCTTGACTTTTTCCTGTTGTCACTTCAGAATCTGAAAATAAGTGATAACGCTGAAAAAAAATTTAGAAAGAAAAGAAAAACGTAAATAGAGTTGGTGAGAGTGATAGCCGGCTGTGAGGTATGTGAGATGACAGCGCATTTTCCCACGCACGATTGATGTGATATTAAATGTGTGGGTTGTGGGTCCAATCTGATATGACTGCTCACCTTCGGTTGCTTAAGCCACGCTGCCATTATCCTTTCTTTTTTTCTTCGGTCCAATAAGAGCACTTCAATGGTGCTTAATTTTATTTTCATTTTATTTCTTAATTCTGATTTTGGTTCATTCCATTCTCTTTTCTTCAACCTTTTGAATCATCTCGTTCTTTCCTTCCACGTAGTCAGGAAATGAGCCCTAACGTGCTGGGACAGGTAGAAAATGAAATCAATGGTTTGGTGCATTTAAGAAAGACCCCACAAAAGATTGATGCATTTCACTTGAATGCAACATTATTAAAAAATTTTAGGCAAAATGTCTGAGAAATTCTTTTTGGACCCAATCCAGCACAATCCATGTAGTCACTAAATGAGCCCTAAAAGTGTTTGGATAGGTGGAAAATGAAACCAATGGTTTGGTGCATTTAAAAAAGGCCCCACAAAAGCTTAAGCATCAATTGCAAATGGCCTTAAAAGCATAGGACACATTTTCAATGTTGCAGCACCAACTTGACTTTCCATCCACAATCTGCACAAGCCTCTAAGCATTTATGTCTATTTTGTTTTGGTTTTTTTTTTTTTTCTCCCTACCGACTTCATTCAGTGCCTTCACTCCTATTCACATCACCATGAATTTGCAATAATTTTCTGCTAACTATGCAACCATGTGTTGTCTCTTTGTCTCTTTTTCCTCCCTCTACCTCCACTACTTCAATTTTCCTCCCACTTTCCATGATCATGTTTTCAATGTAAAAATGATTAAGATATTGAATGATTAACTAATTTACTAACTAAATCCATCGAAATGATCATATGTTTTGTAATTTTATTTAAATATTCATATATTCAATATAATTGCCAAACATAAATAATATAATATCACATTTTTTGAATATAAAATTTATTAAAATTAATAATATCGTAAAGGAAGACATCGGAAGTAAACATTTGAACCTTAAAGTCATAGCATTATTATTCTAATATTGAAAGAAACACTTTTATTAATGTCAAGTCCTGAATTATGTTATATTTTGTCAAATTTTAATTTTCAAAATAAAAAAGTATTTTAAATACTAGTTCTAAATCTTCAACCCTAAAATAAATAAACTAATTCTAAACTTTAAACCCTAATATTTTAAAGCAAACATAACCATACTTTTTTTTTTTTGGGAAAAGTCAAGCTTTGAAACATCATTTTCAATATTTTGGTTAACATCTCTCTCCATGTCTCCAAATTGGAAATGTATTAGGTGGATTTTCCCAATCAGCAATAAATATATATATATATATATATATACACACCTACATATAGCAAGACGATCACATGCATTTTTGAAATTGTTTGTGGGAATGTCCCAAATATTAAACTATTGGGAGTGAGACATGACTTAAGGTGCACAAGGAGTGGCTTGGCTGGAAAGAGCTACAAAGTGGTGTTGCCACTACCCACACCCACATCCCCTTTAATGCTTTCTCCCATGGTTGCCCAATGAGTCATTCTTGGTATGAGGGCTCTCCACATTTTTAACAAAAAACTTTATTTAGGAAGTGTTTTTTTTTGTTAAAAATAGTTTTGATGATTTAAAATGTTTTTAATTTATTTTTCATATTTTGAAAATAATTTATATATATTATTTTTTAAAACAACACTTAAAAAATAAGTTAAATTTCTTATTTTTTATTTTTTATTTTTAAATATATATTTTTATATGTTCTTGTTACTAAGAATAAAAAACAATTTTCAAAAAAGTTGTTAAAAATAGCATAGATTAAAAAACAATTTTCAAATATAAAATAATGTTCATGTTCCATTTTGTTTGGACTTCTTTTCCTCTTTTGGGCATCTTGCAAATCATGTAGGGCATCCATTGGATCGCATGTCACATTCCATATCTTCTATTCCCCTTTTGTTTTACTCTTTGGACACTTCTTTCCACCTCGATAAAGATTAATAAAAAAAAGGTAGACAAATAAAAAACAGATTTGGTCATGTAAATATCGCCCTAAGACCTATTAAAATGTCTCATTTAACTTTTAAAATAATGAGTACAACACACGATCGTATTAAACAATTGTTTTCTATTTAAAAACTTAGTGCATGGTATCCTTGTGATTGTAAATATCATTGTTGGGTAATTTAGAATTACAAATCGATTTCAATTTTGTCGCATTATTTTATATCGGGAATTAAGTTATTAAACCCTAAATTCAATAAATTTAGTTAAAAATGCAATTTCTTTTTGACTTCTACTCAAGATTATAGTCTTGATTTTTCAGTAGATTATTTAGCATCAACATTTTGTTGTGTTACAAACTATAAACCATGTTCAAATCTTAGGAACTTTGGGTGGGTGAGGAAGGCCCATAAGCCCATAGTGAATCAAACCAGCAAGGCCCAAGCCCATAAAGAGAGAACAAAAGGTACCCCATGTGGTAAGCAACTTGGGCCAATCTTGTAAGGGGTGGTAAGTAAGGAATATGCCCATTGCCAAAAGTATGAAAAAGCAAAGAAAGTGGAAGGAGGAAAAACACATAAAGGAAAAAATAAAACAAATTGTTTTAGGATTTTAAGGAAAACAGAGTAAAAAATGGGGGTTGATGAGTAAGAGAGCATTATCATTTTCCCCTTTACCTTGTGCTCAGGGGAAAAAAAAATGAAAAAGGGAAAATAAGACCCACTTATTTTCTAGATTAAAATGAATTGGATTTTGCTCCAATGACACCTCAACTCAGGCATTCACTTGGTCACACGCTCCTTCACGCGCCTAACTTTCTCTCTCCCCAAACACACCCTTATTAAAAAACCGCCTTCGCACCTCATTCTCTGCCTGTCGTTCTGGTTTATATCAAAGCTAAACACCGCAAAAAAGAGAGGAAAAAACACAACCTCTCACCCTCTCTCTCTCTGCATTTGTGGCTTGTGTGGTGGGTTTTCTGCTAAATCTAGAGCGACCCACTTCAGTTTTCTTCCCGTTTAAGAGAAAAAATCTATAGAGAAGGCTATTAATAGTTGTTTCTGGAAATGGGTCTATCTTGGATTTGAGGTTTATATCTTCCATTTTTTCCTCGTTTTTGCCATTTTACTCACTAAATCCAGAGGTTTCAGCCAAATCTAGCAACACCCATCTAGTGAAGCACAGTGGGGAGTGGAGAGAGGTTTCAAAAGTAGGTATGCCCTTGATGGGTTTTTCATTTTTCGAAGTGTTTTTTGAAATTGTTTTCTGTGTTTTGTTTTCCCATTGATCTGTCTGTGTTTTAATTTTGTGGTGTTGTTTCAGTTATTACTGTTGTTGTTTTTAGTTTTGTGGGGTTTTGATGTTTGATTGATAGGTCCCCATGTTCTAATCCATCTCTCTAGTCTCGACCTAACATTATTGTATCATTTTATGTCATAAATCCATTTTAGGGTTTGATGTAAAGTGGTTATTTCCTAAAGGAAATAATAAAAAGAAAAAGAGAGTGAAAGCAAAACAAACCCATTGTAGTAAAATCTTCTTATCTTTATCCTATTTTTTGTGTTTCTTCTTTTTGCAGTGATAGACCAGTGATTTGTTTTTTTATGCTTTTGTTCTTGAGGCACTTGAATGTGATCTGGATTTAAAGTAAAGCTTTCAAATCCACTAATAGTATTGCCTTTGTATGATTGCCCAGTTTCCTTCAATTTTGATATACTACTTCCTCCTAGATATGGATATGATCTTTGTCACAAGAAAAAACAGAGGTTGTGTTTATCATGTTGAGATCCTCTTTCATTTAATCATTTTGTGGAGTTGCTTTGGATCTTTGTTCCAAAGTTGCTTCATGTGGAATCCATCCACATAACATTGAAATGTTTTTAATTCATCTTATTTTTAGAGGGACATGTTTGGGTTTTATATTGTCTATCTGGAATAGATGGAGGAGGATGGGATTTGGTTACAAGTCCTCAAACTTGATTGTTGGTTTGTATTATCTTTGATTTATTGTTAATTTTTATGTTGTTTGCCTCTGTATTATGTAGTAAACAAAGTTTTTGATCTATTTTCCATATATACTTTAGTTTATTTTCTTATTTTTTGTGCTTATATTATTCTGTTATTCACATTACCTGATATCTGATACTGATTTTCCATACATCTTCGATTTCCTCATATTTGATATGTTGGCAGATGTTTTGATTTATATTGGTCCAGCGGGGTTTAAGTTTTCCTTTGATTTGAAGTGTTCCAAGGTGATTCCAATCTCATAAGAGGATTTTTTTTCCGCCTTTCACATTTAAGTAGTAGAAGCCTTATCCATTCCTTCGGTTTATATTAATTGCTCTTTTCATTTGTTTGGTTAGGCTTTCTAGTGTTTCTTGATCATGGAGGGAGAAGCATCATGGATCAACCATTGCCTTGATGACAGAAGGAGGGATATTGGGGATTTTGGTTCATTCTCGGAGATCAGGGAAGAAGTCAATAAAGAAGTTGCAACGGTTTCAGTAGATTTAATTCTGCCTAATGACTTGTTGGAGCGGATCCTGGCCTATCTTCCCATTGCAAGCATTCTAAGAGCCGGTTCAGTATGTAAAAGATGGCATGAAATTGTCAGTTCAAAGCGGTTTTTATGGAATAAATCTCATGTCTTATCACAAAAGCCTTGGTATTTCATGTTTACCAGCTCTGATGAACCAGTGGGTTATGCCTATGATCCCATTTTTCGGAAGTGGTACAGCATTGAACTCCCCTGTATAAATACATCCAATTGGTTCATAACTTCATCATCTGGATTGGTATGCTTCATGCACAGTGATAGTAGAAGTGAGCTATATGTATGTAACCCAATCACCAAGAGGTGCAAAAGGCTTGAGGAACCTCCAGGCTTGAAATTCTCTGATTACAGTGCGCTTGCAATCTCGGTGAACAGGATATCCCACCATTATACTATCTCAATTGTGAAATCTAAGCAAGTCCCTGGAAACTTTTTCCAGTGGGATCTCTCAATTCATATTTATGATTCAGAAACAATGATATGGGTGACTGCCTTGACAGAGGTTGTGACTGGGTGGAGAGCTGGTGATGAGAGTGTGATCTGTGATGGGGTTTTGTACTTCTTGATTTACTCAACTGGGGGTGGTGCACCTGAGAATCGCCATGGCCTCATAATGTATAATCTCTTGAGTCGATCTTCCCATGGTTTGTTGATCAGGAGTTTTATCCCAGTGCCCTGCCCTCTTACATGTGGCAGGCTGATGAACCTCAAGGGAAAGCTGGTAATGGTGGGAGGGATCGGGAAACATGATCGGCCTGACATAATCAAGGGTATTGGCATCTGGGTTCTTAATGGGAAGGAGTGGCAGGAGGTTGCCCGAATGCCGCATAAGTTCTTTCAAGGGTTTGGGGAGTTTGATGATGTTTTTGCCAGCAGTGGAACAGATGATCTCATTTACATCCAAAGCTATGGGGCTCCACATCTTCTTGGTTTTGATATAAACCTGAAACAATGGAAATGGTCACAGAAATGCCCAGTAGTAAAGAGGTTCCCACTTCAGCTCTTCACTGGTTTTTGCTTTGAACCAAGACTTGAAATTGCTCCATTTGGTGGTATTGACAAATTTGACTGAACATTTGCCCTTTTTACTTTGTTTTTTTTTTTTTTGCTCTTATTTTCAGCCATTATGAAATCTCTGTTCCACAAAGTTCATAGAAAATGTAACAGCAGAAAAAGGCTGCTTGTTCATGAAAAATGGGAATATTATTCTTTGCATTAAGAAATACAGCAGTAGTAGATACAAGCTCAAGACTGTTTTACATTATGGGCTTCTTTCAGTCATCATGAAATCTCTGTTCCCCAAAATATATGGTGTTATCACTCAGACCTTTACCTAAACCTTTCATTCATGCTCTTTAGATATCATTTTCAGATCCTATTTCACATGGTTGCCTCTTGTGGGTGCTTAAAGATTTCCCAGAGGCTGAGGATCTTTTTCGGTCTCCAAGGCAAACTTAGGGATGGTATCTCTTCTGTTCCTTTTTTCTAGATTTGGCATATCCTTCCATCACCAAATCAAATCTGCAGATGGGTACCATTTCATATTTTCACTTAGACAGTGACTTCTCTTACAACCCCCAAAGTCAATATTTGGATATGGGCTCCCATGCCAGTGATTCCATTAGTTTGCTTCTTTTATATCACCACCACCTCTGTTTTTTCCCCACCCCCATAATGAGAGTGGATAGGTTAATAGCCCAGGACCACAGCTACAGCCAAGCTGAGGATATCCTTTTGGTGTCACACCCCCAACAGTAGTTGTAAGGTAGAGAGTAGTCTCCATATCAGCAAACCATATGGCACATGCCAATGTTCTAAGAATTCCCATTTACTACTCTTGTTGCTTATTTTGAGTTGTGTATGTGTTGCTCTAAATTCATCATTTTGTAGAAATGCTTCCATTGTCATTTGGTTGTTATGGAAGACATGACTTTAGGTTTGACCTAAATTTGTAAAATTACCTGGTATATCTTTGTGGTATTGGTTTGTCCGGATAGCCCTAAGAACATATCCCCTTTTCTTATTGTGTTTGGTATGATGCAGATTCTTTGTGTTGTGAGGAATGTGAGAAGGGAAGGTGAGAAAAAACCCCACCTCACTTTCTGAAAGGGTTATATAATACTCATATTCCTCTTGTTTTGAAGGCATGAATGAGTCAAAACTTTGAAGGATTCAAAGTTAAACTAACAGCTCACAGAGAGGCTCCACACTATGTGAAGATTTGTTTTCTTCACTAAACACAAAGCCAAATTTCCTGCAGAATTTGTTTTCTTGCTCACTGAACCCAAACAAAAATTCTTGAAATGACTAGTATTACACAAACAGAGCTCCAACATCTCTCTCTACTTTTTCATTTTTGTTTTTCCCAAAGGTGTAAAAAAGGTAGGACCATCAATTGATATGTTAAGACTATCTTCATTGGAATTGTTATAGAAAAATGATTGTCTTCCTCTATTTTTTTTTTTAAGAGTCCATTGGAGCATGATGAGAAGGAACAAGGCTTTGTTTGGAAAAAAGTATGGTTAAAATTAGAACATTATATGTTCTGAACTCCTTTAATTTTTATAAATAAAGGGTACAAAAAATGAATCTTCCAATGTTTCACCAAATTGCTTATCAAGAGCTTATTTTTATACCATGAAAACCATAGAACATGTGAAAAAGGCAAAATTGTCCAACTAAAAATAGGATGCAAACTTCATAGGCTCATTTTATTGACAAAAAAAAGGGAGGTTGGTAAGGGTAAAATTGTCTAAATGAATTTACACGTCATAATTCACATGCCCATATATATATATATATAAATTATGAGTTATTGAAATAGAATTCTCTTTAGTAATTCATGTTTAAAAATCAATCCAAAAATAGAATTACATTAATGCCCCTTTTCCAAAAACCTAATGTTGGTTAAGAAAACCTTCCTAAACCCACCAACTACACAAGGCGCGAAAGGTTCGTAGTGTCAGCGGCAACGGCCAATTGAAAGTCAGACCCATCAGCTCTTACACACAAAAATGAAAAGAGAATGTGAAAATGAAAAGACCCTTTTGTTTATTTCTCCTTTTGGTGCCTAAAATTCTCGAAATTCTAACAAAAAACCTACTCTGACAGGTTATTTTCAATATATATATATTTTTTCTTCTTTTGATGGTGTTTTTATTATTTTATTTATATATTTTTCCTATTTTTTGATACTTTTTCAGAGATTTAAAGTTGCTTTAAATTTGAAGGTTTTTTATTCTATCTTCAATTTAAAGCCCTTTTTTTTTTTTTGAGCTGTCAAGTGGGTTTGGGTTCCTGAATTTTCTGATACCAAATTGGATTTTGTTCATTATTGCTGGATTTTGTTGCAACCCATCTCTCTCTAGAATCTAGCTTGGCTGTGAAATATATGTTGTAGTTAATAATGCCAGATCCAGGGATATCCCACTCGAAATAAAACTAGGGTTTTCTTTCAAAAAAATTTGTTCTATGATTATTTGCTTTAAGATTTCTATATTCCCACTTGATTCATTTGTTTGTAGATTTTTCTAAATTTCTATCTGATGTAGAAACCTAGATGGAGCAATGTGTTGATTCATTATTCACATGAGAAAAAAGTCTAACAATGCACATGAACTGTTTGACAAAAGGGTTATCAAAAGAAGACTGTAGCTATACCTTTTCTTATTGAACAATGGCAATGCCCTGTGGCTAGTATCTTAGTTTGCTGGGCTATGGTTTGACTGTTAAAATGGTTGGTAAGTTTGAAATGCTAAATTAGGGATTTATATTGTATTTTGAACATACATTTCTATGATTCTAGCCTGAAAATTTAGCATTAGTCTTTAAATAGTTTTTAAAACATTTCACTTGTTTTTCGGTAAATCCAATTAGAGAATGCATGGTTGGAAGAGGGACATTTCTTCCTGAAGTTAGTAAGTTAATGAAGTCATGATCCCAAAGTATAATCTGCTCTTTTTGTTTTCCAGGATTTTTCTCTGCACAATGTTCCAAGCTGAAGACTCAGATTCCTAAGCTTCTAAAGGGACCATTCCCTGTAAGTTTATGTATCTCTAGCTCAATTTTTGGATCCCAGGAAACTATTGCTGAGCCTCATGGAAGTGGTCAAGCCCAAGCCCGAATGTTCAGCCCTAGACGGGTATCGTTGAGGCCCAAGCCCAAGATCAAGCCCAAGCCTAGTCAAGCCAAAGACCAAGCCCAAGTCCTATATGTTTTGTTGGCATTGTGGGTCAACAATACTAGTATTTCCTTTTGCTGCACAACCCTGTTGCGTGTGTCTCAGGCCATTGGACAGCAATGAAGGGCCTCAATCAAAGGGCCACACCCCATTATAACTATGAAAGCAACCATCTCATTCAGCTTGTTCCACCTCTATTGAAATCAAATGCATTTGTGACTGGGATGTGGATAGATATGGGGCAATTGGATGGTGATGCAGTGGTGGAACTAGAGGCACTGGCCGAGCCATGTTGACAACTGTGATTAATGATTATCACTCAGCTGGGAGATTACGGTATGGGAAATTATGATCATCTCATTATAAATCTATGATTTACATGCATTTTCTTCATTTGTAATAATCATCAACTTGTTGATAATCTTCAAGGTGATGGTAATAGAATATGATAATAGGATAATCAATGATATCTTCATGTGACCTTATTTTAAGTGTTGAGGACTTTGGACCTAAGTTTAGAAAAAAATATTCCTCAAGGAAGGCAATTGTGGGCTGCCCTTGGTCTCAAATTACTCAAACAGGCTGTGCCCACCCACCCCACTTGTCCCATTTGAGTCGAGAGTGTGTTCCGGTACTTTCAAAAATCAGGATGGAAGTTCAGCATATGGCATCCAAAGTCTTCCTTTGAAGGAATGTCCCTCTAGACTCGGCATTAAACCAATGACCATTTTTGATATCGATCAGTCTGTGTCTCTAGAAAAACCAAACCACCCTAAAAAATGAGTGAGGTAGACTGGTGACTGGTGAGGCTGAGACATCAAGATTATGATCATGAATATGGACCACACCCAATATGCTTAAACGATTCATCATTTGCTATGTTAGGTACAATTATACGACGAGTCGAATATTATTTTACCAAAGTGCAGCAATGGACCACATTTGATTGAAGATTCAACCATAAACTGGTCCATCCACCCTAATGGCTTTTCTCAATTCCAAAATATCAATTATAAAAAGGATAACATACCCTTTAGGATTCATTAGTAAAAAGGCTTTTATCTGGTAGTATGATTAAGTTGCAGAATCAATTTACTTTCACTTCAATAGACGCAATAACATAAATATAATTTTTGAAAAATCATGGTATGTTTATTGAAAAGCTAATTTTTATTTTTTTGATAAATAATTTATTGAAAGGCTAATGGGAGAATCTATTCATGTGATCTTGCATTACTTTGAAATGAGAAGTTTAATTTAGTTATTGTAGACACAACTTGTTACATGGATCATAGTTCAATCATTCAGCCCATGTTTCTCTCTCTTTTAGCTGTTTCTTTCTTTTAATGCCCTCATTTCTGTTGTACTGTACTGTAGATTGTATTTAAAGGCAGCAAGTAATGAAATCTAAGGACCACAAGTTTTGGTCTATTTTTCTGACAAACCTTATAGGACCATCTTCACTGTCTTTGCCCTTTATAACTGGGCTTCGACCCCTAGCCAAAATGTAGAAACCGGCAGGTGTGGTGGTCTTTTCTTGACTCCATTGGTAGAGCTGCGTATTGCATCCTTCTATGGGGCGCATGGCCCTTGGTTTTAAGGACTATTTTTTTTTATCTTCCCAAAATAAACAAACATAGGCCATCATTACAACATCTCCACTTTTCTAATAGTTTCCAGCTTGCTTTTTGGCTGAACCATGCATGAGTGAAGCACTCGGAGTTTGAAATTTGAGGAGTGAGAAAGTCTAGAGAGAGAGAGAGAGAGCGGGGAGATGGAGGGTGGAGAAAAAGGAAGAGTGAGAGAGAGACAAAAGCAGGAATTCATGGGGAAAAAGTTGAAACGCGGTGTCTTGGTGGGGAAAAGAGGGGGGCCTTGTACTCCATCACCCACATGGAGACTTGGGTTTTCTCAGAATGATGCTACCAGTTCCATTGATAAAGATCTCGACTGCTCCACCTCTGTCTCTGCTAGAAAACTAGGTGCCAACCTCTGGGAGATTCAGTCACACCTCCCAGTTGCTAATATGAACAGGGGAGGTGGTAGACTTCGCCATCACCACCACAAGGACAAGGGTTTTGAGCTTCCCACCCACTTGGTTGACCCTCCTCACAGCCCTCCTGATCAGGTAACCATAGTCCACTCCTCCATTGCTTGGTTTTGGGTTTTCTAGGTTTTTTATGATATGGTGTTTTATTTATTTATATAATTGTTTGTTTGTTTCTTTCCTGCGATTTGTTAGGGCTTTGGGTTGATGGGTTTGATCAATTAGGTTTTCTCATTTGGAAGATCTTGGCCCTTTTTTGTTTTTTGTTTTTGAATATTTGTATGATGTTGGTTTGTGTTTTTACTTGCTTGTCTTGGGTCCTTGTTGGTCTGTGTTGGTTTAGATTTTCGTTTTCTTTTCTTGAGATTTTTTGTGATGGGATCAATCGGTTATGTTCTCTCAACATAAGGTTTTTTTGCCTTTTTCTTGGATTATACTTACTTGATTGTTTATTGCCTGTCCTGTGTCTTTGTCGGTGACGTTGATGATTTTCACATATATGGTTTGGCAAAGAGAAATGCAGGTGTTTGATTTATATTTTTTTCTTTTCAATTATCTCATTCCTATTGCAATTCTGATTCTGGCACTCCATTGATTTCTGTGATGTACCAGTATCTCTTCTATTTTGGGAGTTTCAGTTTCAATTGAAAACTTTCTTCCTTGGTTCATCATCATGTGGTCTACATTTCATCAAATCATGTTTGAGATGTCCTTTGGGTTGCTAGCTCTCAACCTTATCATTTTATTTGTTAGGATGTTTATGTTGTTTTTCTTGGGATATTTGAAAAGGAAAAAAAATGTCTCTCTTTTCCCTTATTGGGTTTTGGTCTTCATTTAGATTTCTACCATCTTGTTCAACTGAATTCATTTTCTTTCCTCCTGAAATTCAACTGTTTGCCACATCTTTATACTTTGTTTCCTTTTATATTTCCTTGTTCTTTGATTTTGGTGATAGTGATCAGTGAGTTCCTGGTTTGATAAGAATAAATGAAGGGAAGAATCTTACCATGAACTGGTCTTGCTTTGTTTTACCATGAATTTCTGAGTTGAAATCTGGATACCCTTTTGCCCTGAAAGAAGAAATTTCTTATTTCTTTTTTTACATTGAAAAAGGGGCAATTGCTCTACAAATAATGAGTTTTAATTTGAAAAGATTATATGCTTGGTGCCCCTATTTCAGAGTAGATTTTAGTATTGATTTAATATGAGAGTTATGAATTTATGGTTTAACCATTTTACAGCTCTGGAAATTTTTAGCTGATCATGTAGATTTCTTCTTTTCTCTTTATTAACTGATCTTCCCCTGTTTCTCATTCCAGCCAGAGAGTGCAAGTAGCTTGAGGCGGCATGTTGCTGCGTCACTGATGCAACACCATCGATCAGTTGAAAGAAATGGCCGTGCTCTGCAGCCTGTATCTCCTGCAAGTTATAGTAGTTCAATGGAGGTAAACAATGATTCTCTTCCCTTCCTCTCCATTTTCCTGCCAATATTTCTTTAAAACCCATTTTGCTTTTCTCAGACTAAAAAAGGGGAAGGGGATGTATCCTTTGAATTGAACATGGCAAGTTTTCACAAAGTCCTCTCTATGTAGCTCGCACATAGATTCACTGCTGTTGGAGCACAAGTAGGCTATTCCATTAGAAATTGTGTTCGTGATACTCTCATTTTGTATTTTAATTAACATGAAAATGACTGTCAAACACAGCATATTGTCCAGTAAGATTTAGGTTCTAGAGACATACAAGCAGGATTCTGAAAATATAATAAGGAAGGTCTGTCACAGAAGAGGTTCACAACAAAAGTGCCTCGAAAAGGGCAGTTCAACTGTTTTGAAGAACGGTTGAAGAAAATTTAATATTTCAAGAAATGCTGTTTTTAGGTTTCTAGTTCCATCAGAAAAGTGAGAGCTAGAAAAACTCATGATGCAATTATGGTTACAGCTGCAAGGACACTGCTTATCTTAATCTTTACCATGGATTCCTTAACATACTGCTGTCTTTCATATTTATAATGCTTTCTGTCAAATGGCTCATTCTTCTAAAGGTTATTTCACTATGATTATGCTAGTTAAATTGATCCAGATGTTCTTTTGTTCTTCACAGGTGGCACATTACAATCCTGCAGTCACTCCAACTAGTTCTTTAGACTTTAAGGGTAGGATTGGTGAATCAAGTTATAACCTTAAAACTTCCACTGAATTACTCAAAGTACTCAATCGGATATGGAGTCTTGAAGAACAGCATTCATCTACCATATCATTGGTGAAAGCCCTGAAAATGGAACTGGATCATTCTCGGGCAAGAATCAAAGAGTTATTACAAGAGAAGCAAACAGAACGGCAGGAGATGGATGACTTGATGAAGCAAGTTGCAGAAGACAAACTAATTAGAAAGACCAAGGAGCAAGATCGAATCAAAGCTGCAGTTCAGTCTGTGAGAGATGAGCTAGAAGATGAGAGGAAGTTAAGAAAACGTTCAGAAACCCTGCATCGAAAGCTAGCTCGAGAGCTTTCTGAGGTGAAATCTTCTTTTTCTAATGCTTTGAGAGAACTTGAAAGGGAGAAAAAGGCACGGATTCTATTGGAAGACCTATGTGATGAGTTTGCTAAGGGAATAAGGGAGTATGAACAAGAGGTGCGGTCCCTCAAACACAAGCCTGAAAAGGACAGGGTTGCTAGGGAAAACTCTGATCGGTTAGTTCTTCATATTTCTGAAGCATGGCTTGATGAGCGGATGCAAATGAAGCTGGCTGAAGCTCGGTGCGATGTTGCAGAAAAGAACACAATTGTGGACAAGTTGAGCTTTGAAATAGAAACCTTCCTTCGAGCTAAACAATCTGTCACTTCTAGAAGAGATGATTACTCATCCCCAAGTGAGCAGAAGGAAAGTCGCTTACGTCGGCATTCTTTAGAGTCCTTCCACTTGAATGAGGCTGTAAGTGCACCTCAAAATGCAGAGGATGAAGAAGATTCTTCAGATAGTGATTCACACTGTTTTGAGATAAACAAGGGTTCAGGTGCAAAGCAAAGCAATGGCAGCTGTAAAAAACACGTTGGCAACTCCGTAGAAGGTCATGCTGAAGACACAGTGAAATCGTATCCTACAAAGAAAAAGTCTGGATCACAAGAAATCACCAAGGGACGCAAACCTTCCGGCTTGCGGACGCAGTTTGAAGAATACATGGCCCGAACCATGTCTTGTAATGGAAACAAGACCCAGCTTGTGGACAGTGAGCAGGGGGAAATGGGAGGGGATGACCAAGTTGAAATAAACAATTTCCAGAAGTTTGAACCAAACGAGGCTACACAGGAGAGTATGCCAGAAAAAAAGAATAAACGGGCAGGAGCCCGGGGAGTGAATTTGAATCATGTGCTTGATAACCTAATCAGAAATCACTCCTCTCCATTGGAAGGTGAGAAAATACATCCTGAGAACAACTGCAGGGAAGATGCTGGCAATCAATCTGTACTTATGGGCCATGCTAGTCCCATACAACAATGGATGTCAAAATTGACATCCCCAGATCTTGAAATCTCCGAATCTTCTTCAAAATGGCCTCGAGGCTCAAGGGAGAATAGCTTGAAAGCAAAACTACTTGAAGCAAGGTTAGAAGGTCAGCATTTCAGGGCCAAAGCTTCCAAAGGTTCCTTTTAGGTTCATGAAACTTGCACACTTGCCTGCCTGAGGTAACACACTCACAATCTACAACTACTGGCTTGTGAATAAGTTCCAAGATCCTTGTCTTCAAGTTAAAAAATGATGGGTATATCTATATTTTCTTCTGTAGTTTCTGGATCACATCTGTACATGAAAATGTATTGTTGCTTACATGGTTACAAAAATCACAACTAGAGTTGAAGTCCCCTCTTGAAGATTTTGATGAACTCTACCTCGGCTTCATTGTGTTTTTCTTTCTTCTTACACTATCATTTTCATGTCAGTTTACAGTTGAATTTCTCTGTTTGAAGATATTGTTATAAACAGAACCGACAATAATTTTTAGAGCGATGGATGATGCCCTTCAAGGTGATTGTTGGAGAGAACCAATGCCGCTCTCCACGCTAGGGATGGGTGGCCTGATGTCCTCTACACTTAGGATACTAGAAAACCATGATCAAAGGAAAGACAAAGAGAAGGAGCATATTCGCTAGCGATTGTGAGGCCCCACTTCTCAACTGGTGGGGGGACACTAAAGGCCTCTGCCTTCCTCAATAGAGAGGGAGGGCCGGAGGGGTCGAGCTTTCGGTCTTTCTTTTCATGATTGTCAATCATGGTGCCATGACAGCTCTAAATCCAGGTGGATGGCGTGATGTCATGAGTTTGACACTTCTAACTAAACACCAATTACTTTAAGTGGGAAAATGTTGAGGTATCGAAGAGGTATAGTGCCAATCAAACTTTGAATAGATGTGTGTAGCTAAATTCAAACCATGTGGGTGGATCCCACTTCTATGCCTAAGTTTTGATTAGTATAGATAAAGTTTGATTGGATTAACATTCCCTCCTATGGATTGAAAACTTGAAATTTAAAATATATATGTATATAATTTTATTTAAAATATAAGGAATAAATTTTAACATTTTTTTTAAAATTATGATAGAATTTATCACTTTTATAATATGATTTATATGACATGGATTTTAAAATAATTATTTTGTTTAATAATTCAAGAGAATCATGGGAATTGAGTTGGTATGGTTTCTATCTCGAGTTAAATTTGATATGAGTTGGACATATTGATAGGCAAGTTTATCGTGAATCAACTTTTTTTCAAGGTTAAAAAGGGAAAATATAAAGAAATATAGGTGAAAGTAAATGGGATTTTACCACAAATAAAAGGGGAGTAGGTGAAGCAATAAGTAAATGAGACGATTTTTAGGTAAGACCATTTTTTAAATTGGCAATCATTTTCCCATATGGTTTGGAAAAGCTACTTTTTTGGCTACCATATAATGACCCTTTAGGTGAGATGGCCAACTTGTGACTGACATGAGAGTGGAAAACAACACAAACGTGATACTGAATTTACTTTGTTGATGCCAAAATCAACTTTTTATTCTCTCTTTTATTTATTTATTTTTTATTATTATTATTATTTTGACTTATCAGACATTTGGGCCAGGGTTTTTATTTTTGAAATAATAGATTAAAAGGGATGAAAACATCTCGTATTTATAAATATAATATTTCTCATTTTTTGTCTTAAAAAGTAACCTTTTTTTTTATATATATGTAAATGTCTCTCAATATATTGATTATTTATACGTGCATTTTAAAAGAAAATATTATTTTTACAAGAAAAATATGATAATATTTTTATCCAAAATGAATATTTTTTAATATTAAAGAAAAAAAGAAGAATTAGATCAACAAAATGGGGATGATTTCACCCTTTTAATTAAATAACCCTTTATTTTTTCTCTCAGTGAATAAGCTCAAAGGATTTGATGGTTTAACTTTAAATTGGCTTAAAATTGGGCCTCCATTTTGTTTGGACATTGGGCCTTTCTATATAATTCATGTGATCACATTGAAAGCCCAACATTATGGTGACATGTGATGATTCGGCCCAACTCATGTCATCTTTGTGAAATAGAGAATCTTAAAACTTAACAAGTATTATTTTAGCCCTCTGATTAACTTCTAGAAGTGAAAGTTCTTTCTTAAATTCAATAAAAAATTTCATATTTGTTTGAATAATTTTGTTCAAAAAGCTTATAACTGAAAAAAGAGCCTTAATATTAATTATAGAAATTTATTTTAACTTATACAAAAATTTCTTTCTTATTTGATAAAACTTTTACATTCTAATATTATATTTTAAAATTTATGACTTTAGCTTTGGTCTCATATTCTAACTTAACTAAAAATAGGAAACTATCTCAAACCAACTCTTAGGTTTACATTTAGCAACTGTTTTTTAAATGGTTTTTTTATTTTCTAGAACAAAACAAAAGGAAAAACATATTTAACAATTAGAAACCAGAAAATTATTTTTTATTTTTAAAAATAAAAAATATGGTATTTTTTAAAAATATTTTTTTAGTTTTTTTTTGTTATTTTCACCTATTTTCTAAGTGTTGTATTAAAAAAAATAACTATATAAATATGAAAAACGATTAAAAATAAAATACTACATATAAAAGTTATTTCTAAAATAGAATATTTTAGGTTTCCAAAACTGACTTGTATTCTACAAAACATCATCAAACAATTTTTAAAAACTATTTTTGAAAATGCTTTCCAAACGTAAGCTTAATCTTGTCTAAATTTGAGCTAATCATGTTTTGACATGTTTGTAAGTGCATCTTACAACATCCAACTTGTGACATCTCACATCGGATAAGGGGAAAGTTATTGGCGCTATATAAATATAGACTCCTCAACTCTATAAACGCGTTTTAAAGGTGTAAGGGTCTTTTTGGGTTCAAAGCGAACAATATCTACACGGTTGGGAGCAGATTGTTACAAATGGTATCAGAGTCAGGTTTTCGACCTCGGTGTGGGGGTTTGTTTGACCTCATAAGGGGTATTCGTCTGTTTGGCCCCGTAAGGGTGTTTGTCTGTTTAGCTCCACAATCCTGTGGGATACAACGAGGACATTGTGTCTACATGGGGGGTGTTTGTGACATCTTACATCGGATGACAATATCTACACGGTTGGGAACGAGTTGTTAAAACGTGTCTATATGTTACGAAGAGTTCATACTTATATAGTATCAGGAATTTTCTTTGACACCGAGGTCGGGGATCGTCTCTGATACCATTTGTAACGATCAGCTCTCAACCATGTAGATATTGTCTGCTTTGGACCCAAAGGAACCCTCACGATTTTAAAATACGTTTACAAAATTACGAAGAGTCCATACTTATATAGTGTTAGAAACTTTCCCCTCTATTCGGTGTGGGATGTCACACAACTCCTTTCACCTTTTCACACCCTTTACTTGTGTTATGCGTGTAGAAACTATAATGCAAATGCTATTAATTTAAAAACATAAAGATAAAACAATCAACATAAAAGAGTATCATGGTTTAACCAATTATGTCTGCATTCACAAATGAAAAATAATCATTCTACTATACCATAAAAAATATTACAAAAGACAAAATAAGATATAATTATTGAGTTATCGAAATATTTCATATTTCTTACTCTTTGTATCCATACTTTGAACTATAAACTCTTTGTCCCACTGGGTGTCTCTCATTCTTCCTCAAATCTCTATTCATGTCACATAGTCAACTCATCTCTATCTCATAACTTTTTTCATTTGATTGACCAAAACACACTATTTTGTTTCCCCTTCAAAATGCACTAATATTTTCATTTTTTTCTTTATATAATTTGTGTGTGTTTTCATTCAATAAGGAACCCTTTTGGACACTTTAAAACTTTTAGGGGAAAGGATAAATTGGAAAAAAAATTTTAATTAATATTAAAATATTAAATTCTAAACTGTCTTTTGGAAAACTATTTTACAAAAATGATCTTCACCTTTTAAAACATGTAAGTGGCCCTTTGGCAGTTCTTTTTTTTTTTTAAAAAAAAAAAATACATTTCTAGCTTAAAACATATTTTTTTTAAAAAAATTTAAGTTTTTGACAAAATTTAAAAGATATTTTAAAAAAATTTTAAAAATCATTTATAGTGTTTTTTGGAGAAACACTTGATAGTTTTTTTTTTCAAAAACATTTTTAGAAAACATTTCTATCAAAAGTATTTCAAATAAAAATACAATCAAATGCATTCAAAATAAATTTTCTAAGAATCAAAAAGCTGATTTAGACAATAAAAAATATGAGTAAATTAGATTCAATTTTATTCTACATTTAAAGGTGTCCCAACCCATTTTGATTCGTGATTCCAATTAAGATTTGATAAAGCAAAGATAAAGAAAAAAAAAATCAAAATAGAAAACTTGAACCCTAATCACCTTTTGATGACGTGGGAGATGATAAAAAATAAAATAAAAGACTTTGGTGACACCATCATGAAAGCCAAAGCCGTAAGGCATTGAGTCATAAAACAATCTATGACCCGTGATGGACCATACCCTAATTATCGATAAGTGCAACACATATTGGTGTGTTCCAATAACTTTTGACTATATTATAAAATTATATAATCCACCAAATGCAAATTTATTTAATGTATATAAAAGTACAAAAGCAGACCAAAATTCAAACTTGGTACATAGATTGATGCTGTCCAAGTCCATAGAATAACTAACATTGCATAGTGAACGTGTCCCACCACCCACCACCCACAAATGAATTTGAAAAATAGTGTTTTGTACCTATGGATTCTCATATTTGTGCCCATGCATTTGCTACTTTCTTCATTTAGGTTTTGAAAAAGAATTTTTATTAAAAAATGTACTCAATTTCCCTTCTTTTTTTTCCATTAAATTTTGTATAAATGTTATCACTATTTGAATTCTTTTGATTTTTTTTACCCAACAAATTAGATGAGGCCATGTATGTGTTGATGGTGGAAGACCCTATTTGGATTGGTATCTCACGCCATCTTGAAAAGAAGTTTCTACTATTTTTAAATGGTAATATATTGGGTACATAGGGACCCATCTTAAAGCCATGACTAGAAATGGATTTGAAATGGATAAAATCCACCTCATCATGATATTTAATTTCTAAGGATTTAATATTCTATTGAATAAATGGGTTTATTATTATTATTATTATTATTATTATTATTATTTTGTGACATAAAAGGGAATGGGAAGGGAAATGGAAAATTGTGACATTTATGGTAATATTAAGAAATTATCTTTAAGCAATTCATTTGAAAAGTTTAAATTTTTATCATTTACTAATAGCTCATATTTTCTTTTGTATTTTCCTTAAACTTTTGAATGAATTATTTGAATAAAAACTATAAAATTATGATGTAAATATTCTTAACTTTACAAATAATTGCAAGATATGCTAGCAACCATGCCTATAAAAAAACCCACAAAAAAATAATTGGTCAAGGCCACCGAATGGAATCATGAAATGGACCCACAAACTCTATATTGATAGTGTAAAAAATATTCACATATACCCACTTTGGCTATACATATATGGTTACAAAAAATTATTAAATGCTTCAACCAATAATCCATAAATGTAAAGCAAAGATGCTCATAAGCACTATAATCTCTATCCAATATTTCAATCTTTAATTTTCTTCGGTTTTTGGCAAAAATAAAAAAAAAATAAAAAAATCCCATTATGAGATGCTCCCAATAGGAAGTATTATCAAATCCAATGGTGCATATGGAATCTCTAGGCCTATATAAAGGACCCATTCACCTTCATCTTTGCTCACAGCCATTCGAGCTACTCTTCTTGAGTTTATAATCTATGTTATAGTTTCTCCCTAGGGTTTTGGTGGGGTTCAATGGAGCTCTCTTTGCTCCTAGCTAGAAGGAGATGAGGGTATGCCACAGCTGCCAGTTCATGAATGCCCATGGATGCTCAAGTTCTAGCATATGGTGAGAGCAAGCTATGGGTGAGCATGACTTGGGAGATGAGGGTACTTTGATCTTTCTGGTATTGGAGTGAAGGGAGCTCTATGGTTCTTACTTCTAACATCCTTCAGAAAATGTTTTGATTCATTTCTTGATTTTTATTTTATGAACTATGGGTTTTTTTCTTCAAAAAAAGAAAGTAAATTTTTTCTATACGTTTATTGAAAGAAATAACATTCATGTTCATATCTTTCGTCTTTCTCTTTGTGTCTATTCTTCACACTCAATATGTATTCTAAGTTTTTAGTGTATTGGTATTTGGATTTTCCTCCTAAAATCAAATGATAGAATAGAAGGGTTTTTATTATTATTATTATTGTTATTATTATTATTTTTATTTGTGTGTATAAATGGCTCATGCAGGTTTCTTTTACGGTGAATGCAGAAACCAGAAAAGGATGGCCATTGACGAATCATTTGTAGAGATTTTGAAGGCTTGCACCACTCAAACAGTGAATGAGTATATATATGGAAAATTATAGGTTATCAATATTAGCACAAGTTGGTATTATGTACAACATCCAAATTTATGGAAAATTCATAGAATCTTCAGCTTCTTGATTTATACATTTTGAATAACCCGTTATAATTGTATTATGCTATTATTTGTAATTTTCTTAATTTATATTTTTACATTAATCTCAATTGAAAAATCAATTTCCACGTTTCTAATATTTCTTAGTACTTAAAAAATTTATCTTTCAAAATATTTTCTAAAATTACTATTAAACATATTTTAATATATTTTATGTTGCAAGAGGAGAAGACGAATACAACACAATATATATTTTAATATCTAAAATCGACAATATTTAAGACAAATTCAACTTTCAATTTTTTCTTTTTGAGAAGAAAAATGTGAAGAAATGGACTTTTTGAAAGCCTCCAAGTCAGATTTCCATGTAATCACGTATACAAATCTCTATTCAAATCAAGTCAGAATCCGAAAGGATTTTCCATTCAAGAGGCCATGATCTAGAAAGATGTATTAGCCTTTTTGCCCACTTGTGCTTAGCCATTTTTAGCTATAACCAAATCCTCCATAAATGCAAAGTCTCTAGAAAAAGATGCAACATATCCTCAATATGAAGCAAGAAAATCTGGCCCAGATTTTGTAATAATACGAAAGGTCTTCCATATCCACCATGTCTAACCCTATAGAGGAACACCTCTTGATCATTCCATTTCTCCACAAAAATTTATCTTTTTGGTCACATTGCAGATATCATTTTCCTAAATAGGGTTTTTGAGGGGCTTGTGGGTTCTTCTTTACACTCCAGAACTGAAAGGAGATGATGGTATCTACTACTGCTGGTTCATGAAAACCTATGGTTGCATTCTGTATACTGAAATTTTGTATACAAACTATGGGTTTGCATGACCTTGGAGAAGTGTTTGCCTTTATCTTTTCTGGCCTTGGAGTGAAGGGAGCTCTCATAAGTCATAACCCATCTAATCTTTTTGCTTTTTTATTTTTATTTTTTTTCCTTTTAAATAAAATAATAATAATAATTCGAATATGTTGAGATGAGTGTTGGAATGGCAACAATGCTGCTTCTGTAAACTAAACACCAAATTATTTTTTACATGAGATGACCCAAAACCCGATAACAAATTATCATAGAATTGTTTCTTAAAAGAGAGATTTTCATTGAAAAGATGGCATTTTGTGAATTATTTCAGAACTTTGAAAAGGAAAATGGTATTATGATTTATGATTAATTAATATCCAAATTTATATAATCATGTCCCTTTGTGCTCTTTTTGCAGGGTTGATGGGGTATGCAACATGGGGATGATGCCTTAGAGGAGCTGCATGATTGAAGATCATAAAACTAAGACTAATCTCATCTGAATTGATGAGAATGAGGAGGACTACATTTTGTATAGTACATTTTCTTTGGAAAAAATATAAATAGAAAGCCTTTTTATTTATTTATTTATTTTATCATGAGTTCATGTTCTATGCAATGAGTACTTGAAATGCTCTAAAAATTGATATTGGCATGGTAATTAACTTCAAATTCACCTTAGGGAGAATATTACTTAAGGATATTTAATCTACAGAAACAAAGGTATGTTTGGTTTTTCAAAAGCATAAAGAAAATAAAAAATAAGAAAAATGGTTTTTTATATTTAGTTTCACAACAAAAAATATAAAAGAAAATTAAATAAAATTTATATATTTTAAAATTATTAACTTTAAATTTATTTTTTATATTTCTTCAATTTTTTTTTTTAATTTTTTTTCTTTATTTTCTTTTCTTTACATTTTTCCTTCAAATTTTTGGGAACAAAAAAAAAAATCATCAAGATTTGTGAAAGAAAAATCATGAAAAATGAAAACTCAATCAAATAGTCACTTGGCATGCTTGTTTTTAGCAACATGCTTTTGAAATTTGGAAAATACATAAGGAGAAACATACACCTATTGTTTTTTTTTTACAAAAACACTTCAAAACTAGGGTTTTATTTGACGTTAGAAAATAGCTAAAATCAAAACAATGGCATTTCCATAATGATTTCAAGAGATAAATTTTTTATTGGTTGAGGATATCTAAGAGATATCAATACTCTCTACCCACCCATGGAAAATAAAAGAGTATAAGTAAAAACAGAAAGAAAACAAATGAAAATGTGTCTCATAAAAACCAAATTGAAGACACCAACCCAACCCCAAAGAAAAAAAAATCCTACAAGCGCATTTCACCACCCACACCACAAAATTTAAGAATCGAAGCATCACAACAATGAAATTGTTTTTCTTCATTGGTAGATACACAACTACCTAGAAACAGCCATTTTAGAGAAAGGGAACGAGAGAATAAAACTAAATGAAGTCAAAACAAAAAATGAAAATCTACGAAGAAAGATATTGTCTCCAATGTGCGGTTTGAGGTGGAAAGCAAAACAATTTACGAACCCTTTTTTCAAAAATATTTGATAGACTTATAAAATGCAACTCATATTAAACTATAACAACATTTTTTTTCATGAGATTGTCGCCCACATATCACAAACATATCGCAAAGGATCATGAGATTGTCGTAGAGTTTTTTCAATCACTCAATGACGCGTTGGATCTTTGCATTATTCTCTTGGTGTGGAAAACCTTTGATCAACCCAAAACTTTAATGGCTTGGGTTAGCATTCAAGTTTTGGAAACTAGCCAATCCAATCAACATATCATGTATTTTATTATAACAAATAATAAAATGATTAAGTATAATAATTAAGGTAATAGTCATTGACAATTGAAATTTATATTTTAGACTTAGATTTTCACGACATATATATACTAACTTTTATTTGAATCAAGACAAGTATTTAATTTGGAAAAAAGAAATCTAAAATCTCTTTAACTAATGTACAATTAATTAAAAACATGAAGAAATGTTAAATATTTAATGAAAATTAATTAAAATTTTATATATTTTCAAATTACCCACTTTAAAAAGCTCATGAGAAATATTTTATTAAGCTTAAATTTATTTATTTATTTTCATTTTCTTTCAACTTTTCTTTGGAAGAACACCCAAGTAGGAGCAATTAATATTGCTACATACTTGGAGCAATTTTACAAGTCTAACTTTCCAAACAAAGCACATCAAATCCTCAATCCAAGGCAGAATCCAAAAGGATTTTCCATTCAAGAGTCATCTTCTAAGAAATGCGTAATCACTTTGTCTACTTGTAATTAGCCCTATTTAGCCAGAAGCAAATCCTCCATAAATGCAAAACCTCTAGAAAAGATGCAACATATCTTCAAAATGAAGCAAGAAAATCCCACCCGGATTTTGAAATAATACAAAAGGTCTTCCAAACCAACCATGTCTAACCCTATAAACGGACCCCTCTTCACCTTGATTCACTACCATCTCTCTTGGCTTCATCTTTTCCAACACACATTTGATCTTTTTTAAGGTTTTGAGGGGGTTTATGGGAGCTCCTTTACGCTCCAGTTCTGAAAGGAGATGATGGTATCCACAGCTGCTGGTTCATGAGTACCTATGGCTGCACAATATATATAGCAATGTTGTGTGCAAACTATGGGTGTGCATGACCTCGGAGAAGTGGTTGCCTTGATCTTTCTGGCCTTGGAGTGAAGGGAGCTCTCATAACCCTTCTAATGTTCTTGATTTTTTTTTTTTTTTTTGTTAGCTTCTTTCAATGATTTGAACATGGTTGGATGGGTGTTTGGATGATAATAATGTTGCTTATCCTAATAATATGGCCTCTAGAAACATGTTCATGTAATGTTGTAGTGTCCGGAAAAAGATTTAGCTTTCTGCACTGATTAATATCAATTAGTTTTCAAATAAGATGATCAAAACCGAAACAAAGAAATATTGTGAGGATGAAGAATAATGGGTTTGATTAGATAAAGTAGTGCAGGCCACGCAACTACAGTTTGAGTCATGGTAGATAAAGCACTACAGGCCACAATTACAATTTTCAATCAAAGAAAATATTATTATCATTTATGATTTTTCGCCAAATTATTTTTCTCCTTACATAATGGTCATTTTCCTTTCCTGCCTTTTTCTAGGTCGATGTGGTTTTCTAGCCAGCCAAACAGAGACTAGGCCATGCACAAGGGCGTTGCAGTACACAGTCCTGATGATGCTGCGCGCAGAGGAGAAAAAATTCTAGCCTTTTATCGTAAGGTCTGTGGACTGTAGACACCAGGGACCCAAGATTGTAATTCATCTAAATTAATTAAAATGATAAGGTTTAAATTTGTATAGTCCATTTTCTTGGCATAAATGTACTGTTTTTATCATAAATTCATGATCTTATATACATGCATCAAGTAATTAAAATGGTCTAACAATTATTATTTCACATAAATCCTAAAACAGTGACTTAATTAATTAATTGATACTTGTAGTTAATTTTATTAATAACGAATAATATTTTTTGCTTTTGAATACTAAAATATTGCAGTAATCCTATGAAATTATAATCCATCATATTCAACCAATGAAAATGTTATGGAAAATAAAAAAATATGACTTAAAATCAATAAATTATTCTTGTGTACTACTTCTAACTTATTTCACTTATTTTAATTATTTGATATGAAGATTAAATAAATTGAAAATATATAAGTTTATAAATAATTTTAATTTATTTTATATTTTTTTTACTTAACCTTTCAAAAGCCAAACATAACTTTAATTAATTTAATTTGTTTTTCGATAAGTCCAAATATATCTATCTATCTATATATATATATAGAGAGAGAGAGAGAAATTTCCAATATTTTACAAATTTAATTTGTTAAAATATTGATAAAGAAAAAAAATATAAGCATTGAAAAATTAAGTTCAAGGAATCCCCAACTCTACACAAACCAACATGTTCAAACCCTGTGACAGCACGGATGTATTTATTTGATAACTTTGAAAAATATGCGTTTAATTTGATTTTGGATTAGTCTTTCAAAAAAAATAAAAAAAATAAAAGAAAGAAAAGAGATCTCTTCTTTTTTAAAAAAAAAATCTCCATAGATATTTGCAATTGCTTAATTAATATAAAAAAATAATTAAAAAAAATATATATATATATATATATTTTTTTTTTTAAAAGTGATCTTTGATGTGCCTTTTGAAATGTTCCGAGTGTAGCAAACGATGAAAAACATGCTAAGCTAAAGAGGTAACAAGGAAAAAACTTGTAATAGTCAACTTTAACAAGAGTTGTATATCATGGGAATACTTCTTGGTCAAAGAGGAAGAAAACTTGGTGACATCTACTAGTCACCAAGAAAATGTCAAAAATAATGAACATATATATCAAGTCAATGTAAGAGCTAACTTAAAAAGGATGCTCATAGCTATAGAATACAATTATAAGAACCATTTTAGCAGAGCTTGATTTACAGCAATGTCCATAATTGAAGCCATCAACTACTTCGATGATGATTGGGTAATTAGTTTTGATTTTGATTTTTCTAATCATATGACAAATGATAAAGAGAAATCATTTGACGTATCAAACTATGAAGGGAATCAAGTAGTGGTGATCATTAACGACTCTAAGCCAGGACAATGATTATTTCTTGCCTTGGTCCTCATAAAATAGAGTTCCAAAATTTTTTCCATGTTCTAGAAATTAAGAAAAAAAATTATCCTTTGTATCATAAGTCATAACTAATAGTCTCATGCAATTATGCCTTATTTGGACTAGAAGATGTCAAAGTATATTCTAGGTATACTAGTTATGAAAGGAAAAATGTTGGTATCTATCTACATGATCGACGTTAGCAAAGTCATCATATGTAGATAAGATGTTGAAAAGCGGGACTACAAATTTGTGTCATGCACAACTAGGAAATGTTATCCATCACAAGCTAGAGATAATGATGAATAATTTGATACTCAATAGCCTATGAAAACTATTGAAAAATCAAGCTCCATGAGTTTCAAAAGTTTCTAGCCCCAAACAAACCAGCATATCTGACCACTGTATTAGCACACAGTTTTCCATAAATGCATAAAAAAAATAAATATATATTTCATTGAATTTTGAATTGTTCTTGTAAGAAAAGGAAAAGAAAAGGGATGATGTCCCACCACTGTCCCTTTGTGATTATTACACTAACCTTTATGGATTTCATATATTTGCCTCTCTCTTCTCCATTCTTTCCTCAAAATATCACCCCCAGATTTTCTTTGATTACCTCATTAATGGCCTATATTAATTACCATTCTTTCTTATCTCTATATAAACCCTAGTTTGCCTAGCCTTCTTCACATATTACCAACAGTGCAGCAAGATCTCTCCATAAGTTGATGGCTCTATAGTTTGTGAGGTTTATGAGGGATTGAACAAGCTGCCTTCATCCCAAAATCAAAAGAGTAGAAGGTGTTACATCTGCTGGTTCATGGATACCTTTGTAGTGTACAGATTAATATATCTAATGTCCACTTTAAGGGTTTGCATGAATGGGGAGATGAGGTTGCCTTCTTCACTTATAATTTGGTTTGAAGGGAGCTCTGATAGCCCTTCTCATTCTCATTTTTTATTTTATTTTATATTAACTACCTTATTAATGCCTCTAGAAATTAATTATATTTTTCTGAGCTGACATTGATGTTTTTTTGTTATGGAGTAGTGAATTTTGAAGATGGGTTCGCCATTGGGATAGAAGAATTGAAGGAGGAAATTCGTTAACAAATTGAGGATAGGGAGGAAGAAATGATGAAACTTAGCAGCCTACTTTTGAAGAAGGAAGAAGAAAATAATATAAGTTGAAAGCAAAAGTACTAATTGTTGTATCAAATTGAGAAAATAAATGTAAATCGAGTGATCTAAAGATATAAAATGACATTGTGAATGATTATTTGTTACATATTACGCATGTGTATGTTTGTGTTGCCTGTTATCAAAGAATTTAAATTTTAATAACTTCTCACTAACAATTATTTTCCTTGATATTGGAGGGGACATGCTGGAGGAGAAGATAACCATCCATCCAACTCTTTTTATCTTCTTTGATGGGAAGAAGATATTAGAATGAAAAATGATACAAAAAACTTAAAAAAGATGAAGGGTCTCTAGTCTATAAGAGAGTCTTTAGCTTTACCATCTCAACACGAATATTAGATTTTGAATGGACTAGTAAAAATTGTCCTAGATGATATAAATTGCATTTTGTGGGCTATTTTCTATCAAAGGTTTTCATTGAATCTAATTGCTATGATGGAAGGTATGATCCAAGGCTTCGGTTTTACACTTTTGTGTTTATGAAAACCTACTAACACTATAACTAATTCAAAGAAAATACCACTTTACTAAATGGAAAAAGCTAAAATATAACATAAAAAAACTATAAAAAGAAAATAAGAAAAAAATATAAAACCTTAAATAAAAGAGATGCAAAGTAAGAGGAAATAGCGATTGTGGCTTTTTGGATAAAGATAAATGAAATCATTGATCAATTGTTACCTCATAGAAAATAAAAAAAGGAAAACAAAAAAATGATGTTTTTGAAATTCTTACAATAGGACACCATTAATTAGATTATTCAAAACAATATTTTTTTTTTCACATCAATTTAAAGCAATCAATTGTTGGAGCCCTAATTTCCTCCTCAATGGAAAAGTCTAATTGAAATAAATAGGTTTTTTTTTTTAATTGAAATAGCTACAACTAGTCTAGCTTCATCAAGGTTCAACTTTTCCATTGATTAGAGTAGTATTATTTTAAAATAAGAAATTATTTTTAATTTTATGATTATCCATTATAAGTTTGAAAATAAATTGACAATCCCTCTATTTTATTGATTTGGAATTTAAGAAAACAAATCTTGACAACAATTTTTTTTTATGAAATTAATTCAATATAATTACATAATTTGTCTTTGATAGTTTACTGAAACCCCAATTTTTAAATTAGTAGAAAAGTTTGGTTTGTCCATCAAAATTGTGAACTAATATTTCTTTCTTCAATATATATGATAAAGATAAACCCTCTAATTAACTTGTAGTTAGTTTTATTATAATTTGTCATATTGTTGACTTTTAAAATTATGATACATTGAATTAATACTACAAATTAAATATCATTTTTATACTACCAATTTATTGTTTTAGTTGTGACCGTTGTATACGGCTAAAAGAATAAAATAACAATAATGGCGGTTCTATAACGATAAATCGTCTTGACATTATTATGGTATCTTCTATCCTTATAACGATATTATAACAGTTAGTATAACGGTTCATATGATGACAATAATGACAATTAAAATAAAGGTTGTTAACAAAATTTTACTTTTTGTTGAATAATTAAAATAACTTTTGATTTTTATCACACGCTTTTAAATGAAGGCTCAATAAAACTATATATAAATAACCATTAAAGAATTAAAAACCATAACACTAAGAGGGTTTAATGCATATTTTAAAAGTAACATGAGCTTGGAGGCAAAACTATCTGCCTCCTTCATTCCCTATTTGGTCTAAAAGGTGCTCTAAAAGCCTTCTTCCTCTTTCCCTTTATCTCCATGAATTTGTATATTTTTTGGTGTTTTGCATCATTTTTTCTTTGATAATTAATAAAATACCAATTGGTAGTTTAAATCATTGTCAAAGAAGATTTACCATCGGTGTCAAAATATTCAAATTTTAGTCATACATATGCATACACATATATTTCATTTATCATAAAGCATCTCAAGAAATAACGATATTTTTCTTAAATATTTTCAATATTAAAACGAAAGGGTAGGAATCTTGGATTGAGGCATAAATAAAACCTCAAGTGCATGTGTTTTTTTGTTAGCACATAACTGATTGATGGCTCGGATGTGCAAAATCCAGATAATTTCTTTCATATAATTAAGTTGATAAAATAACTTCATATCGGTCTTATTGAGTTCTTCTTCCTTACTTTTATCTTGGTATTTTTATCTAAATAAGTTCAATTATGTCCCACAAGATATGCATGTTTTGATTTGGCATGCATCACTAAACACTCCTAATTAATTGTATAATTCAAATTTTTTAGAATAAATTAATAAGAGAAAAAATAAATTGTCAATGTCATTTAGTTAATCTAATAACAAATAATATTCCTTGTGTATAATATAATGTAACCAAATAAATTGTCTTTAATCTATAATAGAGACCCTAGTTAAGTAAATTAACAAAAAAAAATTGAAACTATTTTTTGTTAAAAACTATTGAAAATACAAATATTAAAAAAATCAAACTCCAAGAGTTTCAAAATTTCCTAGCCCTAAGCACGCCAAAAAATTTAACCATTGTAATAGCACATGGTTTCCTTAAATGCATGAAACTAAATAAATATATATTTCATTGAATTTTGTATTGTTCTTGCAAGAAAAGGAAAAGAGAAGGGATGATATCCCACCATTGTTGCTTTGTTATTAATACATAAACCTTTATAGATTCATACATTGACTTCTCTCCTCTCCATGCTCTCTCAAAATATCACCCCCAGATTTTTTTCGATTACTTCATTAATGGCCTGTGTTAATCACCATCCTCACCTATCTCTATATAAACCCTAGTTTAGCTAGTCTTCTTCACATATCACCAAGAGTGCAGCAAGATCTCTCCATAAGCTGATGGCTCCATAGTTTGTGAGGTTTATGGGGGATTGAACGAGCTGCCTTCATTCCAAATTCAAAAGAGTAGAGGGTGTTACATCTGCTGGTTCATGGATACCTTTGTAGTGTACATATTAATATATCTAATGTCAACTTCAAGGGTTTGCATGAATGGGGAGATGAGGTTGCCTTCTTCACTTGTAATTTGGTTTGAAGGGTGCTCTGATAGCCCTTCTGATCCTCATTTTTTTAATTATTTTTTATATTAATTACTTCATTAATGCCTCTAGAAATTAATTACATTTTTCAGAGCTGATTTTGATGTTTTTTGTTATGAAACAGTGAATTTTGAAGATGGGTGCAAGATTAAGAGTACAAAAAGAAGGAAGCATGTTTTAACAAATGGAGGGAGGAAGAAACTCAACAGCTAGCCTACTTTTAAAGAAGGAAGAAGAAGATCATATAGGTTGAAAGCAAAAGTAAATGTTGTATCACAATGAGAAAATTAAATGTAGATTGAGTGTTCTAAAGATGTGAAATGACATTGTGAATGATTATATATACTACGTATTGGTATGTCTATGTAAGTGTGGTCCATAATCAAAGAATTTAAATTTTAATAACTTTCCACTAATGGTTTTTTCCCTATATTGTGGGTATATATTAGAGGAGAAGATAACCATCTATTCAACTCTTTTTATCTTCTTTGATGGGAAAAAGATATTAATTAGAATGAAAAACTATGTGAAAACCAAAAGGATAAAGAGTCTTTTGGACAAGGAAATAATTTTTATATCAATAGAAAAAGTTTGGTTTTGTGAACAAATATTTTTTTTCTTTAATATATATATAATTAACTTATAATTATAGTTAATTTTATTAGAACAAGTCCTATTGCTAACTTTTAAAATTATAATATATTAAATGAATCCTAAAAATGTCATCTCTATATGACCAATTTATTGTTTTAGTTAATGATCGTTGTAATACCGTTAAAAGAATAAAGTATATTATAACAATATCGACGGTTGTTCGATAACGATACATAATAGTCATGACATTATAACGATATTTCTTACCCTTATAACGATATTATAACGGTTCATATGACGATAATAATAATTGTTAATGATTACTTATAAAGTTCTATTTTCTTGTTATATATAGAATTAAAATAACTTTTGAGTTTTATCATATTCTTTTCTCCCACGTATGTGTGTTTATATAAAATTATTGAAAAAGGAAAAACAAATATTAAAAAATTAAGCTCCATGAGTTTCAAAATTTCCCAACCCCAGACAAACCACAGCATATCTAACCATTGCACATGGTTTTCCTTATATATATATATATATATATATATATTATTGAATTTTTGACATTTCTTGCAAGAAAAGGAAAAGAAAAGGGATGATATCCCACCACTGTCGCTTTGTGATTATTACACCAACCTTTATAGATTTCATACATTTATAACCTCTCTTCTCTATGCTCACCCAAAATATCACCCTCAGATTTTCATGGATTACCTCATTAATGATCTGTATTAATTACCATTCTCACCTGTCTCTATATAAACCCAAGTGTACCTAGCCTTCTTCGTATATTACCAAGAGTGCAGCAAGATCTCTCCATATGCTCATAGCTCCATAGTTTGTGAGGTTTAGTGGGGGTTGAACAAGCTGCCCTCATTCCAAATTCAAAAGAGTAGAAGGTGTTACATCTGCTGGTTCATGGATACCTTTGTAGTGTACAGATTAATATATCCAATGTCCACTTTAAGGGATTGCATGAATGGGGAGATGAGGTTTCCTTCTTGACTTGTAATTTGGTTTGAAGGGAGCTCTGGTGACCCTTCTAATCCTCATCTATTTTATTTTATTTTTAATTTTTTATATTAATTATCTAGTATATACAATCAAATTTATTGTTTTCGTTAATGACAATTGTAATATCCTTAAAATAATAATTAAAAATATTTTTATATTATTAGTGACTATTACATAACCAATACATAACGGTATCTTTTATCATTATAACAATATTATAACAACTAATATAACGGTTCATATAACAATAATAACGACAATTAATTAATATAACGATCACTAACAAAATTCTATTTTTTGTTCATAATTAAAATAAATTATGGGTTTTATCGCATTTCTTCATAATGAAGCCTTAAGTGGAATATACAACAATAGGGTTTAATGCTTGTAACAATATTTTTCTTAAAGTAAATCAATGGTGAGATCTAAATGAAGTGTCTTCAATCAGTAATGTAAAACATAACTTATAGATTAATAAGAAGGAAAAATGATAAAAAGATATCATCTCACCCATTATTGCCTGTCACTACAAGGTCAACTTCACAACCTCATCAATTGTCAATTTGTCACGGACTACACTCCTCTCTCAGATTTTTTCAGATTCTCTTAATTAATGCCTCTACTAATCACTTCTCTCTCCAATCTCGATATTAAACCCACTTCACCCACCTTCATCTCATGAATGGTGTACCTCAAGAGTAGCTCTAGGGTTTATGAGATTTGTGGGGGTCAAGCTACCTTGATCCAAGATGAGAGAGGGAGAATATATATATAGATGGAAAGAAATTGAGATGGTTTAGATGGTAAAGAAAATTAAGCTTTTTCTATATATAGAAAAAATATAGAACTAGTTAAGTCATGACTACACTAAGTTAAGATTGGAATATGATAAATTTATAAAATATTTTATAATTTTATTTTGTTGAAGAAATATCAGAAAGAGAAAAAAATAAATATTGAAAAATTAAGCTCCATGAGTTCAATAGATTGATGAAACCAGCAAACTCGATTATTAGCACATATTTCTTTTTAATATGGACAAAAAAATTATATATCGAATTCAATCTTAGGATTTTCTTTTAAAAAAAAAAAAAAAAAGATGGAAAGAAATCATATCCCGCTATTATCGATTTCTTATTGTTATAACCACCTTTATCGAATTTCATATATGTTATACATTTTTATAGAAAAAAATTGAAACTAGAGCATATTCAACTATTATCGATGTATCATTGTTACACCTGTAGTTATCAAATATCATACACTTTCTTCTCTCTTTTGTCTCTCTCTCAAAATCTTATCCCAAATTTTATTTGATTATCACATTAGTATCATTACCATTCCCATCTATTTGAACATGGAGCCTTGTATGGCCAGCCTTCACATCTCACGATTGGTATTTGATGAAAGTGGCTTAAATTCTCAAACTAATAATATCATACCATTTGAAAATCATCGGTAATAATTATTACAAGTTGACTATGGTTTGTGAGGTTTCCTCCCAAAGTTGAAATGGAAAAAGGTGTTACTAGTTCATGGATACATAGTGCATAAACCAGCATATTTGAGATGCATTTTATACAAATGAAATGTTGCTCCTATAGAAACTAGATGAAGAAAAAAGAAATGGTGCTTTTAATAGGCATGCAAATGAACATTATTAATTGAAGAATTCATAACAACAAATATTTTTTTGCTACATCAATTTTAACAATCACAATATTACTTTTTTCAATTCTATTGACCTTAGTTCTATTCAGGAAGTGTTTTTAAAAATAATTTTTAAAATTTTTTTTTGGAAAACTATTTTATAATATTTAACATAAGAAAAATCTAATTTAGGACGAAAAATGTTCTTAACTTTTTTTTGTATTTTCATATATGATACTTTATTTTCAATCATTTCCATATTTATATAATTATTTTAAACGAAATTTATAAAAATAAAAAAATATGTTCTAGAAAATATCATATTTTATATTTTTAAGAAAAAAAATTGTTTTTGAAAATAACAATCAATGGCAATGTTTTATTTTTTTTTTTAAAATAAATGATTAAGATAATAATTATTTTATCACATATATATTTTTAATAAACAATTAATAAAAAATTCCAATGTCTAATTAGTTGTTCATCAATTAGTTGAGCTACCATTGATTGAATAAGGATAGCAATATTATAAATCTATTAAAAAAATATTAAATATACAATTAATAATTTATTTTCTTAAAAGAATTTTGTAAAGAAATCCTCCCTCATATCTTTTTCCTACCATCTTATTTATGTCTCTACTATTAACTTCATCTTTTATAAAGCCCAATGGTAGCTTGAATTATTAGAAAGTGATGAACAACTCTCTATGATTTATGAGGTTAGTAGAGGTTGAATAAGCCACCTGAGATGATTGGATAAGGTTTTTAAAAGAAGGGCTATCCACCCCATGTTTTTTTCCCCTTGAATTTTCTCTTTTAACATTCTCACCAACCAATCAACAAGCACATGCAAGAAGTTATAACACTCTGGCAACTATGTGAGTAATGCAGTTCACACATATGACACATACAAATGAATCAACAATCTTTAATCATGCACTACTAGAAATTTGAATTTCACCAATTGACTTAAGTTTTGCTCTGCGACAAACTCAAACAATCCCAATTTTTTAATAAACTTAATTCATTGCAAATAAAATTTTCTATTACAAAAATATAGTTTTTATTACAACTACTATAATAATGAATTTCGATCACCAAAGAGTGTTGTTTGAATGGATTTAATCCATTGCAAATGTTTGTTCGTTAAAAAAGTAATTATTTATAAATAAATAAAAAGTAAGGGATTTTTTGTTAGTGATTATATCAATATAAATTTATAAGTAAACATATTTTATTTATCAATAGTTTATAATTTTTTTCTAATAGTCTTTTTTGGAGAGAATGTGATGATAGATCATTAACATATTATTAAAAATATTATTATTATTTAAGAATATGTTGGGTAATTGTTTTCAAGAAAAGATTGTTATTCTCCAAAACAAAAATTTAGGAAAACACGTTTGATAATTAAAAACTATTTTTTATTCTTAAGAATAAAAAATAAGATGTTTTTAGATAACATATTTTAGTTATTTTTTTATTATTTTTACTTGTTTTTTAATGATTATTTAAAAATAATAATTATATAAATATGTAGAATAATTAAAAAAAACAAAACATTATAAATAAAAATTATTTCAAAAACATTAAAAATAAGTTAAAAATATTTTAGGTTTTAAAACAAACTTTTGTTCTACAAAACATTAAAGAACAATTTTCAAAACCGTTTTTTAAAATTGTTTTCGAAAATAGTAACCAAATAGAACTTAAACTAAAAATAGTAACCAAATATAACTTAAACTCTTTTCTTAATTCTTTTTATAATATAAACATAATGTAATTGAATTTATATTTCTCTCTCTTCAAATGTATGCATTGTTGTTGTATGTGAATCTAAACTTTGATGATGAGTGCAGGATTATAAAGTGAAAGCATGAAAAATGGATAGGGCCCATGTCGAGGAAGCTTACAATTCACATCAATTTCTATCCTTTCTTGATGGTTCCTCACTTGCAAATTAATCAAATTGAGCATCATCAATGTGTAGGGAAATTTGGAATTATAACGCTACCCTCTTTTCCATTTTGTAATGGGGCATGGTGCCATTGATTACTAGCTCACTTAAAGTCAAAAATCATATCTAAAGTAAACAATCAAAGGAGATATGGAACTTGACCGAGAAGAAAGAAATCCCACATTGATTTTGCACTCTTCTTTAAAGCAAGTCACCAATTGGTTAAATGATTGACAATGAACTCCTAAATGGTTTTTCTATAGTTCTAGAAGGTTCCAACTTTTTGGTTAAGTTTGGTTATCTGAAATTATCGAAAAAAGGAAAAAATATATATTAAAAAAGATGATTTTCTATGTTGTCTTATATTATGAAAAATATGGAAAAAAAATTAAGTATAATTAAAATTAATGCTAAACTTATACATTTTAAAATGATTAGAGTCCGTTTTAAAAAACACTATTAGTCTTAAAAGTATTCTTAGCAAAAAATAAGATAAAATTTAGGAAACACTTTTATAAAATTTGAAAAATAATGTATAGTGTTAAAAATAACCTATAATTTCAACAAAAAAAAAAAAAAGCACTTAATTGGTGATTCTCCTAAAAACACTTTTATTAAAATATTTTAAATAAAAATATCATCAAACACACTTTTAATCTTTGAGTTTGAAATAGAATATAAAAATAATTTATTAATTTTAGGGCTATGTTTGGTTCCTAGGCAATTTAAAGAAAAATAAAAGGAAAAGTATAAGAAAAAAATAAAAAATGAAAGAAAATAAAAAATAATTTTAAAATCAATTAATTATTTATATTTACTATTTTAAATATATTTCAATTATATTTAACTTTTCGATATAAAAATTAAATAATTTTAAAATATATAAATTCCTAATTTGTTTTAATTATAATTTTTTTTTTCATTGGACAATCAAATATGAAAAAAGTATTTTCTTTAACTTTTTTTTTTCTTTCTTAGAACTTTTCAAGAACCAAACATAGCCTGAAACTTTTTTTTTTTTTCCTTTTTTCCTTCTACTTTCTTTCCTTGTTTGGAATAACTTTTTATTATGTACTTCAATAAAAGTATTAATATTAAAAAAATAACTTTCAATAAAAAGTTACAAGTAGCTTCTTACACAAGTCGATAAGAACTTTCAACAAAAAGCAACATCTTCATAACTTTCATGCTAAGTTTTCTTTTAAAATTATAAGCTATTTAAACAAAATTAACAAAACAAGTATAAAAACTTTTTAATTATTGAACTTACAAAAGAATTTGTAACTTTCCGATCCAAATAGATTTAAATATGAAATAACGTCTTACCTAAATAATAAATAAACTATGATTAGTACAAAGTAACTTTAACTTTTCCTTTATATTATATTGATCCTTTATAAAATAAGAAATATTTTTATTGAAATAATTTGATATAGTTATTTCTTATTCAAATTTTTAAGAAGGAGAAAGAAATTTGCCCTAGACTTTATCTATCTACAACTTTGTTTATGGTGAAAAACAATTTCATACTATTTATTTTCTAAAATAATAAATAAAATTAAAAATATTCATGTAACAAGGATCCAATATGGTGGGTTGGTGACTTCCAATTCTATTTCTTTGAATCAAATATTATTTAATAATTTTCAAGCTAAATTGTAAATTTAATATTCTTGCCTTTTAGGTCAACACGGCTCAAGTCCAAAATTTTCAATTCATGGTTACCAAACACGGTGGCTTTTTATCGCATACAAAGGTAGGCTTAGGCTATCATTCAAATTGGTCTAATTAGAATCCAAAAGTTTGTTTCTTTCTTTATGCTTTCTTGTGGTAGTATGCATTTGGCCATGGTGCATATCATATTTAAATTTAATAATTTATTCACTATTGACTTCGTCATATGTAATTTGATCACATAACCCATTAAAAACAAAGCTCAAAAAATAATGTCTAGCTTGATTTTTGTAATTGCCGTGTTTGATTCTCGGAAAGTGCTAAAAAAAAAAGGGTTATTTAATTAAAAGAAATGAAATCATCTCATTAGGAAATCTGACCCTCCAATTTTTTTATATTAAAAAATACCTATTTTGGACAAAATTATCCTCACTTTTTTCTTGAAAAAAATATATTTTTTTCTTTTAAAACACATATAAATAATCTAAATATTGAAAGGTATTTACATCAACAATAAATTTAAAAATATGGGATATTAGTTTTATAAATTTTGGCTCTTTCCATCTGTTTTAATCAATTAATCTAAAAAAATAATGAGGAAAGTGGTTTATGTTGTTTAATTTCATTATTATAAATACAAAATAAATAAATAAATAAAATTAAAATTAGTTAAAAATTTATATATTTTATAAAAATAATTCATTCCTTTTGAATTTTTTTTTTCACTTTTTTTTTCCTTATATTTTTTTCCTTTCTTTTCTTGCACTTTTATTTTTCTATTTTCATCCTTTATGTATAGGATTATTTTTATTTTTTAAACGAAGTATTAGTTTATATTTCAAAACCCTAACGTGGGCTATTGACTTTTGTTGGACTCCCGAATTGACCGGCAATTCTAAGGATTTATGTAATAATAAAAACCAAAATGATTTTAGTTTTGACCATGAAAATAAAGCATTTATATTTTTTAAAACAAATTTGTATAAAAATATTTTATTTCTAGAAATAAATTTAAACTTGGGTAATAAAATTTTAATTTCAATGGTCAAAGTCGTAATTTAAATGTCAAAACCCTTACATGGGCTGTTGACATCTCTTTTAATCCCAAAGTCACGGCAATTCTAGAATTTATTAAAAATAATTAGTTTTTAGAAAATATTTTTTGAAAATAATTTTTAAATTCGGGTTCTTTCACTTTTATTTATTAAGTTTTTAGGTCATTGTCTTTTGATAATCCTAACATTAACCAAATTTGAATAGGTCAAGTCTCAAAAGTCAATATCATGTTAATTCAAAATAATGATGACTTGGAAAACTTGTTTTTAGTAACTGTTTTTTATTTTTTAAGTTAAAAATAGTTTTTTAAAAGTAAGATTTAAAAGTCATGAAAGAGGTACATATTTTCCTTTTATTTTAAAGAATTGGTAAAAACAATTTATTTTTATTTTCTAAAAATTATTTCTATTTCACTTTGCTTTTAAAAATTATTTTTAAAAAATGATGACTAAACAATATTAAAAATTTAAAAGATAAATAAAAAATCGTTTTTAAATCATACTATCAGACAAACTCTAATATATTTGTGATTAATTAAATAAATTATTCTAATATTAAATATATCATTTTTTTAAAGAAAATTTTGAAAATACCAAATTAGTGTTCACTTTTTCATTTTTGTAAACCCATCTTTCCAAAAATGGAAAATTTAATTAGAAAATGTAATATAATAAATAATGAACAAATAAAGATAAAGAAATTCTCTTAATATTTGATTTACTACATATTTATATAAAAAAAATTAAAAATATTTTTGCCAGTGATGACCAATAAAATGATGCCACGTGCTAAAATTTGTAAGAATAACAAGTTCATTTACACGGAAGGTAGGCCGCTCACAGGAGAGGACTTTTCCGTGTCGATTTCAATATAAATATATATTTTGTCAGTCGTTGGAATTCGAACCCGATTCGTCTCCAGCTAAACGACGTCGTTTCATCGACACTAGGGTTTTTCTCCTCCATCTTCAATCTCCCATCTTCCATCTTCCATCTTCGACTCTGTGGAGGAGAGGGAAGAGGATAGAAGAGAAGAGAGAGAAGACACCCCAGATGAGAGATTCCAACACGGATCTGTTCGACCCGAGAACGGCCATGGACTCCGATTCCTCACCGGGATCCACACCCACGGTTTCGTCTTGCGATTTCGGATTCGCCTTCAATGACAGTAACTTCTCCGATCGGGTTCTGCGGATCGAGATCATGGCGGGGTCGCAGGATTCGAGGTCTGAAGGTGAGGGATGCACGAGCATCGCTGATTGGGCTAGGCACCGTAAGAGGAGGAGAGAAGATATCAAGAAGGAGAACGGTTTGTGTGTTTTTTCTTTTTTTCTTTTTGCCTCTGTTTGGTTTCCCGGAAAGCAGAGGACAGGGGGAAAGAAAAATTAATTTCGGTGAATTTCTTTTCTTTTGGTTTAGTGGGGAAAAATGAAAATTAGGTCGATACCTTCTTTTTGGCTGCCGGGAAATCTAGGGAAAAGAAAAGAGAACTGAAATTTTGACTTATTAGGTCTTTTGGAAACTGAAACTAAGCTAAGTAATCTCCAATTTCATGGATTTTCTGAGATATGGTATGTGGTTTCTTTTCAAAATAATTTTCGTACCCCCTCTTCGGTTGCTGGAAGAGCAGAGAGAAACGGGGAAGAAAATAAATTTTAGAGGATAATTAGTTTGTTTTTCTAGGTTTTTTTTTTTTTTTTTTCCTTTTTTTCTATCAAGCTAACTAGTCGTTGGTTGGGTTTGTATGCCCACTATTTGGCTGCCGAAAAGGTTGGGAAAAGAAAAGAGGACTGAAATTTTGACTTTTTCGGTATTTTGGGAAATGAGACCAAGCCATCTTATTATCAAATTTCATTCTTGATCTTTCAGAAAGGAGATCCATTTGTGTTTTTCTCTTTATTTTCCATCGCCTCCGTTAGGTTGTTGGGAAAGCAGGGGAGGGAAAAGAAAATGAATTTAGGACCTTTTTTGGATGGCAAAAAATAATCATCACAATTCAACCGAAAAATAGTCTTCAATGGAATTGTATGCCCTCTCTTTGGCTGTTGACATAGCTGAGGAAAAGAAGAAAAACTTGAAAACTTGACTGGTAGGTATCTTGGAAAATGAAATTAAGCTGTGTTATAGTCAAAAAGGAAAATAATTTGAGTTGTACTTGTGGCAAATCTTTCTTTTAGATGGTGCCTAACAAAATGAACAGTTGCACAAGGAATTGACTTCTACATTTTTGGCCCCAAAGCAACACAAATTATGATTAAGAGAGTTTCTATTTCACTTTTCTCTTCTTTTAGTTTCTCAGATACCAAACAGAGTATTTTAGTGTTATTTGAATTTATTTTTTTTCAAGTTCAATATTCAATCCTTTGTTTTAACTGGAAAAACTTTACTGTACATGTTCCTTCCTTAGACTTAAAATATTGCTTTGGATATTAATTTGTAGAGTGAGGTTTCAAACGGTTTCTTGTGTATAAGAACTAGATGGAGTGTAAATTCTCTTCATATAGTGCTTGTTACATAATTTTGACATGGGTTTTACATATCAATTTGCATGTCAAATATTAATATCTATGAGATGGCAAAATATTATGCAAGCCCAAATTTTGTCACGGGTTGAGGTACATATTAAAGATCTTGCTTGAGGAGAAACTTTTTCTCATAGAATGAGTGTCTTGACTTTGGAGGAGAAAGTTCCATGCCCTATGAGTTCTATATTTTTTTTCCTAAAACAGCATTAAGAATCCCTGGTTTTCCTTTCATTTTTCTTGTGGCTTTGTCATTACCTCTTTTCAGTCGGATTTGAGGATGTCCCAAGTTAGTTTCTCCCATTGTATAGCTCACTGTCAGGCTGTCATGATGATATTTTTGTGGAAGTAATGGGTGTCATGTTGTCTTGTCCTCATAATGGACAATTTGGAATGAATCAATGTAGAGAGAAGCAAATTCAAATCGTGTGAGTCTGAAATAACAGATCTCTCTCCTTCTCTCTCTCTTAGCATGCTCGTTGTGTGTGCTTACAGATGGGATCAGTTCGTGTTATTTGACCCCTTAAATTAAATATAATCATGGTTAATAGCAGAATAGGCAGTGATGTGATGCTGCATGTTGATGCATGTGTTTCCCATAAACTCTTGTAGAGCATTATATAGAGGGTTGAGAGCTAACAATGGATCCTGGGTGCAGTGCCTCACTCTGTTATTGTTTCATTGCATAATAAGTTTAATGCTTTATAATAATATGCTTCTATCATGCACATTTCAGAAGTTAATTACCTTATATGCTTATATATGTATTTAAATTGATGTTAATCAATATTTACTATCTGTTTTAGGTGCAGATATTGTTGCTTGTCCTGAGGAACAGATTTTAAATTGTAACCAGCCTGACGTGGATGATGTTGTGGCCTGTGAAAATGAAGACGAGGAAGTAGTTGCGATGATTGAAGAATCTGCATCAGGTATTGGAATAATTTAAGGTGCACAGTAAAGTTGTAACTCTTGGCTCTTGTAACAAGGGTGACTTTTTTTTCAATCTAAGGGCTGCAACTGTTAACTCTCGGGCTCCATATGTCCATCTGTTACTAGAAAATTTTCAAGCCTGCTCTACTTTTGTAGGTGATGAAGCTGAAGTTGGCAATAATTCAGCCTGGAACATGGATTGTTCTACAGTTGTGAGAATTAAAACTCTACACATTAGCTCTCCTATTTTAGCTGCAAAAAGTCCATTTTTCTATAAGGTAAAGATCACTGTTATAATGGAAGTTGATCTCATTCTATTACTTGCTTAAATTGCTGGATGATGTTTACTGTTCTTCCTTTCCATCTTCAGCTCTTCTCAAATGGGATGAGGGAGTCAGAGCAGAGGCATGTAACTTTACGAATTAACGCCTCTGGTATGCACAGTTATCACCTCTTTCTACTTTCTGAGTCGGTTCACTTTATGGAAATTGTAAATTATTGGTTTGGTGATCTTTTGCTCAATGATGGGTGCTCATTTTTAACCATCACTAGTCAGTTGTAGTTGTATTGCCATATGAAATTGGTTTAGATTTGTCTGCATGCAAGTTGTTTTTTTTTTTTTTTTTGGTAGTAATTTCATTCATGTTCCAATTGTTCGATTGAAATATGTGTTTTGTTTCAGCAATTTTTCAGTTTGGGTGTAAACCCACCTTTCCAACCATTTATCATTTTTACTCATTGATACAGAGGAAGCTGCTCTCATGGAGCTCTTGAATTTCATGTATAGCAATACCCTATCCACTAGTACAGCTCCTGGTTTGCTGGATGTGCTGATGGCTGCTGATAAATTTGAGGTTGCTTCATGTATGAGGCACTGCAGCAGACTCTTAAGGAACTTACCCATGACACCTGAATCTGCATTGCTCTATCTAGAGCTTCCTTCTAGTGTCTTAATGGCCGAGGCAGTTCAGCCTTTAACAGATGCAGCCAAGCAGTACCTTGCTGGTCGTTACAAGGATATAACCAAGTAAGCTTCTTTCACACATGGTATAGTCTATTCACTGACTTGATATTTGGAAACCCTTTCACAACATTTCCTTTTCCTTACCCTCTTAATGAATGGGCATATCTTCATTGCCTGAGTTGGTTGTTGCACTAAAAAGTCAGGAGGACTTAAATATGGTGAATTGATATGCATTTAGAAGAACAAAGTGTGAAAAAAGAAGCAAAATTCATCTGGAAAATGGTCCTTAACATCCGTAGGGATGATAGTGTTTGGAGGCTGATTCATGATTTTGTTTTCTTTTTTCATTTAAAACCAGGTTTCAAGAAGAGGTGATGGCCTTGCCCCTTGCTGGGATTGAAGCAGTTTTGTCCAGTGATGATCTCCAGGTTGCATCAGAGGATGCAGTGTATGATTTTGTGTTGAAGTGGGCCAGGGCTCAGTACCCAAAATTGGAGGAGCGGCGTGAAATCCTTGGTACACGCCTGGGCCGCTTCATCCGCTTCCCCTATATGACCTGCAGGAAGCTTAAGAAGGTTCTAACCTGCAATGACTTTGATCACGACCTTGCATCCAAGGCTGTGCTGGAGGCTCTATTTTTCAAGGCCGAGGCCCCTCATCGGCAGCGAAGCCTGGCTGCAGAGGACTCCGCCCTCACCAACCGTCGCTTCGTGGAGCGGGCCTACAAGTATCGTCCAGTCAAGGTTGTGGAGTTTGAACTTCCTCGACAGCAATGTGTTGTTTACCTGGATCTAAAGCGGGAGGAGTGCATAAATCTATTCCCATCCGGACGGGTATATTCTCAGGCATTCCACTTGGGGGGACAAGGCTTCTTCCTCTCAGCACACTGCAACATGGACCAGCAGAGCTCTATCCATTGCTTTGGCCTGTTTCTGGGAATGCAAGAAAAGGGTTCAGTGACTTTCGCCGTAGACTACGAGTTTGCAGCAAGGTCAAAACCAACAGAGGAGTACATCAGCAAATACAAAGGAAACTACACATTCACAGGAGGCAAGGCAGTTGGGTACCGAAACTTATTTGCCATACCATGGACCTCCTTTGTGGCTGAAGACAGTCTATACTTCATCAACGGTATCCTCCATCTCAGGGCCGAGCTTACCATCAGACACTAATACACATCCCCCCTGAATCTCTGCCCTCAAAGCATTTCAGGCTGAGCTCCCCTTTTCTGCCCTTGGCTTGATTGAAGTGGTAGTGGTTGTATCATATAAGATGTTGCTTCTGTTCCAGGCCTAAACCTAGGTCCAGGATGGATATGGAGGAAAGTGTAAATGGGAGAGGAGAGGAGAGAAGGGAGAGTAGTGGAGTGCCAGAGGGGGAGGAGTTGGGGTTGTGTTAGGGACTTAGGGGTGAGTGATGGTTTTGTGTTTTGTTGTTGGGTGGTGGTTGTTGTTTCTGTTCTTCTGAACTGGTTCAGTTAAAAAAGAACTTAATTTGAAAATTATACAAGTCAATCTACTGCTCTCTCTTGCTTCTATTCCTAGCCAGTTTTTGGCTTGGATTGTAGTTCGAACTTTCCATTGGATTTTACTTTAGATAACCTATTTTAAAAATGGGAAGATTGTGTTTTGCTTCAGACATTTGAAAAAAATTAGATAAAAAGAATGGTAGAACCACGTAACAAGTGATTAAAAATAATCTCTCTTATTAAATAAATTTATTATATTTTATAAATTTATTTTTTTCTTTCAAATAAATATATCAAAATGCATTTTTTTTTTTCAAATATTACAATTTTTTTCTTAAAAATATCTAAAAGAAATTTTGTGGTTAATTTTAATATAAAGTATGAAGGGTTGAATAAGTGGTCTTTAAATTAATTCTTAAATTAATACTTTATTATAAATTTTAATATAAGTAAAATTAAACGTAGTAATGAACATAGTATTTGGTGTTAAAAACCGTGAATGGTCTAATAATCTACTAATCCTTTTCCTACTCTACATTATGTTGTCTTTGATTCGTAAAAGTCTATCTTTTTTATTAAATAAAATATCTCTATTTAAGATTTTTTTTAAAATTTTTTAATTTTAGAATCAAATGCAAATTTAGAGATCAACTTAGTTTTAAAACATATTCCTAAAAAAAAAGCAAATAAACACAATTCTTAAACTTATGAAAGCCAATTTTTTGAATTAGAAATATAATATAAATCAAATTATAAAATATAAAGCATCATCTTCGTAATTTCTTATATTAGTCATTTTAAAATTTTTATCAATCATAAAAGAATATTTACCTTAAATTTTAAAGTTTCAAATAACCCAAATTTGAATTTGATGTGAATTTGAATTTGTTAAAGTCCAAAGTCATTTTGAAACCAATAAGACACGATGAAATATATTGCATCTAATTAGTAAAAATTTTCAATTAAATAAAATAAGTTAATAATATCTTTATTAGATAAAAGTAGTCTCTAGACTATTAAAAGTTTTTAACCAAAAATGGGCTTTGAGATTAAGACTTTTGGGGTTTTAATTATCTTTCAAAAAGGTAAGACACTTTTTTTAATTACTTTTTAGAGAAAAAAAAAAAAGTCTTCTAATTTAAAGAAAAAAATAACAAAATTGTTGAAATTTATTCTAAAAATAAGTTGTTTTTTAAAAATATTAATAATTATATTTTTATAGAATATTTAAAATAATAATTAAAAATGTAAAAAAAAAATTTGAAAGTTTTTACATCATATTGGATTGAGGAACTAAGGTGTGCTTTCACTTTTTTTTTTTTTTTTTTTTTTTTCCTTTTAAAAAATGGAATATGTTCAAAAACATTTACATTAAATCCAAAAACTTGCCTGGCAAGGCATCCAAAAAAGTAGTTTATTTCTACATCATGAAACGACACCGTTTTACAGAGTTCTGTTGTCCGCAGCACCGCCACAAGTAAACCCAACCTAAATCCACAAATGCGTGAGCCCAACGCCATCCTATATATATATAAGACCCAGAGAACTTTTCTTTGACTCGTTTCATAACATTACCCAAAGATTTTGAAGATCGAGAGGTTAGGGTCTGCGAAAACAGAAATCGAAAGAAACCTAGGGTTAGGATTTCCGGGAGAGAAGGATGCCAAAGAACAAGGGAAAGGGAGGTAAGAACAGGAAGAGAGGAAAGAACGAGGCCGACGATGAGAAGCGGGAGCTTGTCTTCAAGGAAGACGGCCAGGAGTACGCTCAGGTGCTCCGTATGCTCGGCAACGGCCGCTGTGAGGCCATGTGCATCGATGGCACCAAGCGCCTCTGCCACATCCGCGGCAAGATGCACAAGAAGGTCTGGATCGCTGCCGGCGACATCATCCTAGTCGGTCTTCGTGATTACCAGGACGACAAGGCCGACGTCATCCTCAAGTACATGCCCGACGAGGCTCGTCTTCTGAAGGCGTATGGTGAGCTTCCGGAGAATACCAGGCTCAACGAGGGTATCGCCGGCGGTCTCGACGAGGAGGACGAAGGCGCGGGTGACGATTACATCGAGTTCGAGGACGAGGACATCGACAAAATCTAGATGCCGATCTAGGGTTTTTTATTCGCTCACTCTCGCCGTATATCGGCGAGGGTTTTTTTTCTCTTTTCTTTTTTCACTTTTTGGATACCTGATGGACGGAATATTGCGGTCTTGAGGATTGCTTGTAATACTGAATGTTAGGGTTACGGTGTGGGTAATTTCGGCTTTATATATTAATATGGTGACTTCTATGGAATAATAGTGAACTTCCTTTAAAATTAACCTCTCATGATTTTGATGTTCCTGTTTGTGTTGTTTCAATTCTATCTCCTCTTTTTCTCATCTCATCAAGAATTTGATGACGAATTGCATTTTTTTGGTTTACAGTAGTGTGAAAGACGAATTAGTTATCCCTCTGTTTGGCTGCTACGAAAGCCAAGGGAAACAAAGAAAATTTAAACTTTAGACCATTGACACATCAAAAGGAGAGAGAGTGTGGCCTGAAAAAGTAAAAGCATGTTTTGCCATGTATTTATGGGTTCAGTTGAAGTTCAAATATCTAAAAAAATAAAAACCAACGCTCAACAGTTCCAATTTAGAACCCCGAAACAACAATTTATTGCATTGCATTTTAAGAGCTGCTGGATGCTTCACTGCTTTCCCTCAACCCCATAAATATGAGGGACTTCCAACTTCTGCATCCACCATGGTCACTCCCAACAACTCAAGAGTAAAATAGCCACATCTGCACCACAACATAAGAGACCACATCAAAATGAAACCAAAAAGGATTAAAAGTATACACAAACTTTTTGCTTTCTGAATGTTCTCTCAGTGGAAATAACAGTATCAAACAAGTTTTTGGGTTCTCAAAATTACCCCACATCAGCTGTTGGCGATGAAGGATTCCATAGCATGATACATATTACCAATAAAGAAGCCTACTTCTCAGATAGTTTTTCTGTTAGAGACTATGATCTCAGAACACCAAGTCCAAGTCTCAGTTTTTTTCTCATTGCATGTGACAGTTTTCAAAATTTAATCACCACATGAAATTCTTTTTCATCCATATACTTAGTAAGGAGCTTTCTTTACCTATCAAAAATAAAAAATTGCAATTCTTCTTCTTTAAGTTTTATGCTGCCTCAAGCATTTTCTCCAACTAAAACCTTATACTTTAACCCGTATCTCAATTTAATCCATGAACTTTTTGCAATAACGTCAATTCCAAATTATAACCAAATGTCAAATAGGTCCTTTTATTAAGATTTTCCATCAAAATAGATGAACAAACACATTAACAAATTTGATATATTTAAATATATTATATAAAAACTCATGCCAACATGTATATTCTTGTTACAAGGATTTCTCCATCTATTTATTGACAGAAAATCTTAACAAAAGAGCCTATTTGACATTTGGGTATAATTTGAGATTGACGTTACTGCAAAAAGTTCATGGATTAAATTAAGATGCAGATTAAAGTATAATGTGATTTTTGTAATATACTTTTAGTTTATTTTTACTAAGTGTAATTGATGGGATGTTGATGCAAGTATCTACATCATATTTGTTGTAGTGGTCAAGAAAAACAATTCGAAGTATATAGATGGGTTTTAAGTTTCTCTTCAAGTTCAATTTCTCAAGCTTTGGTAAGACATGATTCCTCTTACAAAATTATCTTTCACATGATCTACCAATAAATCCTACATCGTGAATGCACACGTGTTTTTTGTTTGAAACTGATAAGAAACTAAGCTCAAATATATTCTTCAAGGACCTCCTGAGAAAGGGACCAACATTGAAAATACACCTTGAAGATTTGCCAATCAGAAAAATAAATATACTTTGAAGATTTACAACTAACAAGAAGAGAAAGAGAAAAGCTAGTTCCAATGCCCAGCCCTTGATTTGGGATGCCAATGATGATTTGAGTTCCTCTTAAGACTTACCATAGTTGGTTTAGGTTAAGCTTGAGTCTTTTGTTAAGTTTCTACTTTAGTTTATTAAGATTTTATTTTAATTAGTGATTTACTTTTTTATCAAGTCTCTAATTCGTTTAGTCTTCTTTTTATATTAAGATTGTCTTTTAGCTTCTAAAGAATACTCATTCCTATATCTTTTCTCATTCTTGCAAGAAAAGATAAGGAATTAGAGAAGTTTTAGGGAAAAGAATCACAATGGCCTACCATAATATACACCTATATAGTCTTTCAAAGTTGAAAAAAATCAAATTTCTAATAAAAGTTTTTAGCATCTTTGAGGATGTGATTACCTAGAACCTTGGTGTGATTGCTAAAGGATCTATCTTTTCTTTTTCTTTTTTTTCTTTTCTTTTGCTTTCTTTGACCTCTCATTATACAACAAAGAAATAACTTCTATAATGCTTGAATTTTTTAAGATCCCACATCACAGTATCATCATCCAACTCTATTTTTTAATAATCTAAAACAATCTTCTCCAAATTTTCCTTTGCTTTCCTTTCAGCACTTCTTTTTTCCTTTTCTTGATAGGTAAATAAAGTGAGTATAATATATAAAAAGCATCATAAAAGAGCACACCAAAGTACAGAAGACATGTATAGCAATTGCCAAAAGGCACAACCAAAATAAGAGGGAACTACAAAATACTACTCTCTTCCTCAATGAGAACTCAACCAATCAACAAAATCAATTACAAACATTGGTTCCTTTTTGCACCTATTAGATACATCAGACATTGGTCTCTGCCCAATTTCTAGGCACTGTTCATAGATGCCTATCAAAAAAAAATTATTCTACAGATCCTATTTTCCTTGGATGATGTGGGATGTGCAGGAAGAGTATTTGTTTCTCTAGCCTCAATTTTGTGTTCAAAAAAAGCACAAGCAACCTATGAAGACATGGAGCCATAAAAAATTTGCAAGAGAAGATGAGAACATAAGAAGGCAGTCGAGTGTACTCAGAACTGGATAAGAATAAGGAATTGGTCATCACAGAGGGAAGTTAATGGAAGATCAACTAAGATATGATGTACTTAAGACTCTCCATGGGGACCCAAACCTCAGGGTGCTGACTGCCCCACAACAACCAGTACAAGGTAAATTCGGAGTATTATCAGTGACAGGATTTGAACCCAAGACCATGTGCCACTTACTAGGACCACACTTCCTGGTATTCACCTTGACCAACTTGGCTACCCTGGCAGGTATAAGATGTACTAATTATATTTACAAGAATTTGCATTTTGAGAATAATCAATGGCAGTGCCCTCTGACAATGAACCCCTTTCTTGTGAATTCCTTTTGACAAAACAAAAAATAAATAAAATGAAGAATAAGCAGGCTGGACCTCATCAAGATATGGAGTTTAATCAGATTGACAAGACGAGAATTACTCGGAGAGACCTTTTCTGAAGCCTACGAGCAAAATCTCTATGAGAATCAAACACAAGTTTTATGTAGCTGTAATATTGAACTTGAAGAATTTGAATAAGAAATGAGAGCAACCATCCAAGCAATCATTTGGTAAAATATCACAGCTTATTTATCCTAGAGCATAGGGTTAGGATGCAACTCAAAAATGTATGTAAAGAAATTTAGTGATCACAGCTACAAACCCTTTACAGTCCTTGCAATTACAAAATCAAACCTGACTAAGCATGGGCAAATAGCAATAAATCCATGGAACAAGTAAAACACTCAATCACTGTTAACCATGTTTAACTAATATAGGAATCAAAAATTCTTCACTGCCTCACTGAAAAATGATTTAGCCTAAACAGTTACATAAAAAGTATCTGACCCAAGCACAGTTTAATTATGAAAAAATGGTCTAAAATTTTAGGCCCTTTTTTTGGAAACATTTTTTAAAATAATTTTTTGTTCATTAGAATACATTTGACATTTGAAATGGGGTGCTCTTGATAAGAGAAAAAGTTTTGTTTCTTCCTCCATTATTCTTAAAACCCATATGGAGCATAACATCAAATTTTGAAAACTTTTATTAGACCGGCATGAGGGAACCACAGCATAAATTTTTTGCATAAATATCATTTTGAGTGTTAAAATAAGTGGTGTCTTTTTAGGATCAGTGGTGTCCACTGTCCAGTGAGCAATTATATTCAATGTGAGTTTCTCCATTGGAGACAAAGCTCTTATTCATCCATACAACATCGGAAAACCAATTAATCGCTCAAAAAACTCAAAATATCAATGTAGGAAGTAAAAAACAATAAGGAAAATGAACACTAACCTCTGATCATCTGAGCTTCTCCTTGGTAATGCTTCTCTTTGCAGCCTCCATAACCTTCTCGATGTACCCTTCAATGGGAGGTGTCAAAGTAGCCATAAACCTGTTTGCTGGAAATGGAGTCAAATCTGGTACCAATGCTGCAGCCTTCAGATTCTCGGGCAATGCCTCAATGGCTTCCTTCTTCAACCTCAATATTGTACTCTCTGCTGCCTGCCTAGCCCGGTGCCGCCTCATTAAAACCCTACTGTACTCCTTAGCTAGCCGACGACCATCTTCAACAGTCAATTCATATTTAGGAATACTCTCTGCATCTACCAGCCCTAGGGATATCAAGTCCAAACCCGGAGTCCCAATTATCATCGGGGAGTCGAGTTCACTTTTCTTGGACTTATTTTTCTTCAACATCTCGAGCTCCACTCTTCTTGCATTGCTAGTAAGTCCCATTTTCTCTCTCTCCTCCTCCCTCTTCTTCTGTTTCGGAGTCAGATATCGGATTGGCGTTGGAGCAGTCAGGCAAGCATTCTCCAGTTGCTCCATTTTCACCTTGGCTTCATTCCTGGGACCCCGGTCAGCCGCAGCAGCATCAACAGGGCCTTTCTTCTTTGTTATTTTCGATCGCTTCAATGGCTGCCCATCTTTCATTTTGCCTTTACCTTTTGCAGTTCGACTTACAAAGCATTTTTGTATGAATTGATGGGCTAAGCAAGATTTCGATTTCGCAATGCCACTGATTCGGATCATCTTTTACACCACTATCTTGCCTCTTAAAGTGTGCAATTACTGAAAAAAATGAAAAAAAAAAAATCAAAATCTTAACAGTCTGCTTTGGCTGCTGAGGAAGTGCGGAAAAATTAAAGAGACTGCAGGGATGATTATGGGGTTTTGCAATACTTCGGAACGGGGAAAAAAAATACCCTTGCTGGGTTGCGTTGAGGAATTCAGAAAAGAAAATCAAAACAAGCAACGTTCTGTTTGGCTGCTGAGAAATTCGAGAAATTGGAAGAGAAAAGTTTTGAATCTGAATTTTCGCATTACTTGGGAACGAAGAAAACCGAAACCCTTGACTGGGTAAATCCGAAAGACAAAAATCAAACTAGTAAGAATCTGCTTGGTTGCTGAGAAACAGACGTTTTTTAACATGGGACAAAACCCCTCATTGGGGTATAATTCAGAAAACGAAGAATGAGAATAAGAATCCCGCTTCTTTTTCACTTTTCCTCATTTTCTCGGCAACCAAACAATCTACTGCAAAGAGAAGAAAATCGAGAGTTACCGGAGTAGTGACAGCAGCTGAACAACAGTCTAGGGTTTCCCTCTCCCCCTATTTTCACTTTTTCATATTTATATATATATATATATATATATATATATATATATATATTCAGCCACAGTAAAAATAATCCTTATTCCTTACTCTAAAAATCATTTTATGATAATTATTTCTAAATAATTAACTAAAAAGCATTTTTGAAAAATTACAATAATTAAAATAAAATTAGTAAAATTTTTAAATTTGAATCATCTTGATACATAGAGCATAAGAAAGAGCTCTATTCGAGCGGCCTTGGCATATTTTTTATTTAAACTTAAAACTTAAATATATTTAATTATAATTTAATATCAATTCATTTTTATATAAATTTTATTTTGGAATAAAACTTCTACTACTTTAAAATTGTACCATGTTGACGGTATGGATTTTTTATAAGAGTACAACAATTTTAAAAAATAATTTTTAAATTAGCAATAAGAAAAATAATTTCAAATTTATCTTAATTTTGTCTATATAGAAAAGAGAAAAGAAATTGCAAGTAAAAAAACATATCTTCAAAAGACAATTTATGAACTTTTGAAAAAATTATAAAAAATCATATATCCAAGACACGATTTCTAAAATTTAATTTTTTATATGAGAAATCGTTCTTAAAGAGACGATTTCAAAAATTAAAAAATGAGAAATCATCTCTTGAAGAAACGATTTTCACAAAAAAAATCAAGTTCAAGAAGACGATTTCCATACTACAAAAGTGAGAAATTCTCACTTAAAATAAAATAATTAAAAAAACCCAAGTGAGGAATTATTTTTCACTTATAATTTGATGATTTCCCAATTGGATTTTTTTCTTTTTTTTATTATTTTATTTTAAGTAAGAATTTCTCACTTTTGCGATGTAGAAATTGTCTCTTTCGAAAGACGATTTCCTTCTTTATTTTTTTTTCTAAAGTAAGAATTTCTCACACACACACACACATATATCTTTAAAAGACGATTTCTCATATAAAAAATGGAATTTTAGAAATCGTGTCTTAAAAAAACAATTTTTTTTAAAGTTCATAAATCGTCGATTTTTCACTTCTAAATTATTTTCTCTTCCCTATCTCGATAAAAAATATAATTATTTTTCTTACTACGATAATTTATGAATTATTTTTTAAAACTGTTCGTACTCTTATAAAAAAAAATCCTTGACATGACACGTCATGCAAAGGTGACAAAAAATTATAGAGAATAATATGCTTTTATATACACGATATCATAAGGGTAACAAACGAAAAATTGTACCGGATCAACCATAGACTGAGATATAACAGAGGTGATGAGGCATCGAACACTTTCTCATCGATAACAATCACAAAAGCAAACAAGAAAATTGGCAAATTTTATTGCAAGGATGAGCCCGGGGAGATCCAGGAGTGACAAGAAAGCATGCAAAAGCAGCAAAACTAGTCTACATTGCAGAGGAGAGGAGAGCTTGGATGGCCCTTTTACATAAGATACAGAAAAGAACCAATTTAAACCAATGGGTTGAGACTAAATGTAAGGATAAACTCAGCATTTGATCATATTGATCTATTCAGCTCCCGTCACCTTCTTCTTCAGTGCTTCAATGTCTGTGGCCAGCTCTTTTCTGTTTGACTGAAAAGTGACAACAAAAACCCCACCAAGTGTGAACATGTTAGCCAACAAAGTATAATTTGCAAGTAGAAGTATACTTTGGAGAAGACTCAAAAAGGTTTTTTAGTTCAACCAAAATCAAGATTGATATCATGATAATCTCAGGTTCAGATATATTTTAATCGGCTCATATGATCTCTAATCAGTGTTAGTTCAAACTCCTTTGATTACAGTCTTCATTAGGCCATTACATCTCTCCTATTATCAGATCACCTGGAAAATATTTGGTAGAGAAAGTAAATTCGATCTGAAGCATGCCAATGTTTTAGTTTTTACCTTGAAGAGAATGTATCGGTACACGAACCATGCTGTATATCCAAGTCCTACCAACTCCATGATCTTCGGAAGCTGGTAATATTCAGGAAAAGGATAAAGGGAGAGGAATATTTCAGATTGGTTCAGGGGAATATCAAAAGAAAACAATATCATATGTTGCCAAAGAAAACCTATCCTGCTAGGTTAATCAAGGAGTCAACATTCATCGTTTTTTATTTAGTCAAATTAAAGAAAAGGAAGCTTGGACTTTTTCCTTAATCAAACCACCTACCAGTGGAACTGAGTTGACGGCACCAACAACAACTGAGGACAGCCAAACTGCAACTATTGCACCGCCTCCAAAGAGAAATACAGTGGATTTGTTCTCAAGTGCATCCCACTGTTGATAACAGAAGGAAATTCTTTGAGCTAAATGACGATTTTACTTGATGGAAAGAAGCTCTATTAGTAACAAAAGGCTTAATCTAGAACTAGTCGCTTAGAAATTGAGGGGCCAAAAAAAGGCGATTTGCCTCACAACAGTGCCAGGTTTGATGCTCTCACCTTCGCCTTCAAGTCAGTGAATAGCTCTTCAGTATTTAAAGATGTCTCTTCTGAAGAAGAGGCTCTAACCTGGAGCGAAGACAACCTGCGAGACCCTATTCCAAACAAAAACAAAAAGATAGATGTATAGTTATCAAATAGATCATGAAAGAAGGTTGATTATAACATTCATGTGAAAGGACAAGTTTACTCGCTTAGAGAAACTTGCCGGTTCATTGCAAACTACAGGGCAATGTTTTATGTACAAGTGCAACTCTTACCCTAATTTCTTTTTCCAAAGGGCCTTTTAGACTAAACAATTTGGTTTTTGCATGAAATGACGGGCAAAGGGAAAATATAACTTCTGGGATTGTGCCCAAATTTTCCTTTTCTGTATGCCTACAAGCAGAAGGTTACATCTCCTGAACAATTCTCAAAGTTTGCTTGTTTGCTGCTCCAGAAAGGGATATATGCTCAATAAGCAACATGGGACCTTTGTGCTCATATAGATTTTCTCTTTTATTTCATCAGGGGAGATGATGACTATCATATACTGTTCTCATCTCCAGTTTACAAGCCAATTCTAGTTCCAGCTACACATTGAATGTTGCATTTTATCATCCTTCATCATCATTACTCAGCGCCACACAGTGCACAGCAGCCTGTACCAGTGAGCCTAATTCTCATCAAAGGCATATTTACATTTTGCACATAGACACTATCACTCCCATTACCATCCGCTTCAACCCACCGAGTTTCATTACACAAGTCCACATGACCAAGCCGGTCCAAGGCCCAAATCTATGCAAAGAACCTGAAAAAGGAGCACAAGAGATGGGAGGGAATATACTGCTTTTCAGATGATCGCCATTTGCCGCTCATCCAATTTCTGGATATCCCATCAGTGGCACAAAAGGAGTGTAGAGTTGATCTTTAAGAATATATGGAAAGGTGAATTCAACATAAAAACATGTTGGGGCTGGACTCCTTTGATGGTTTTTAGTAATGACCACATGAACCCCACTGAAAAAATGCTATGAGAGTTCTAAAGTTTCAAATATAAGGCATTTAGAAATGAATACTTCCTCAGCAACACCCCTTGCAGTGAAGGATCTAAATTCCATTATTGCTATAATTTTTTTCTCAATTTCCTGTACTTTTTTCATGCATTCCATCATATTCATTCTAAATTATCTTTTTCCCAATTAACAATTCTTCCATCAGGATACATATATATCTCATAGTTATTTTCCCTGCTTGGTTCCCGAGAAAATGCAGGACCCAGAAAGATCAAATTATCACCCCTCAAATGGAATCCACCCAACTCAAAATCAAACTGATTTTATTTAAAAACAAAGAAAAATGGAAAGAAAAAAACTCTGAAAATACTTAGCAAGGAAATTTCCACCACTTGCTCGACAAAATGCCCCAATGAGGGAAATAAAAAATGCATACAGAGGATAAAACGACACACCCTGATAAAAACGCAGCATTTTGTACACTCACACTGTATATGGAGCTGAGTAACGCATCCCATATAATTAAGATTAGCGCCTGATTGAGTTGAAACAGTGTACCTGAAAAGTGGTTGGAAGAAGCAGACAAACGAGGTGGGAGATAAGGCAAGGCGGAACAGCGGGTGGCGGCGTTGGCGGCGGCAGTGGCCGGGAGGCGAGGCATTAGGACCGGCGTGGCCGCCATGGAAGAGGAAGCTACAGCAACGTAAGGCATTGCCATGGATTAGGAATCAATCAACTCTTGGTAGCGTAGTGTTGTTTGCTTTGCTATATCTTCTTCGAGTCCATTCGTTTGGTCTTGAGTCCTTTCGTACTTAGATTTTTCCTTTTGAGCCTGTAGAGTGACACGTGTAGAAATGGAGTATTTTCATTGGTTGATTGGCCTATCTCCAAATCCTCCTCCCTTGGTCACACCTCATACACAACACCATGTTATGTTTTCCAAACCCAATTTGAATTCAAATATCTAAACCCAACCTATAAAAATATTGGATCAAACAAGCTAATTTTGGTAGGCTACAACAACGCTACTTTTAAGTTCGATGAACAAGTTACCTAAATGATAGTAATCAAATGGTTTGTCATTAATAAACATCAATTAATTTCGGATAAAATGATTTATCAGAGATAGGATCTTAGATTTGAACCACAGGAGTGTCACATTGGAGAGATTATTCGAGTGCAACAATACTACTCTTAAACCCGATGAACATCAATGCTTTTGACCTATAGTAGGAGAAAAGTAAAATAATTATTATCTTTTATAATTAATTTATTATTTTTAAATTCATAAAATAATTATGATTCTACTATAATTTTGAAACATGTCTTTAATACATTTTTTTTAATAAATTTCTCAAGCTTTATAACTTTAATTTAATGGCTTTGTAAACAAGAATGAATAAGACCGCAAGTGGGATTGTTTTGGGTTATGGGCTTCTTAACAAGATTGGACTCACATCTGAAATTTTCAGCCCATGTGGCCAAGTTTGGGTTCCCAACTGGACCCACCCCTTCCTTCTCACCAAGTCACCATCGGGCCGAAATGAGCTACATTACAGCCCATATGATTCCTTCTATGTTGACCCAGCACCATAAGTTTGATCCTCCACGTGTCATCCAGGGATTGGTGCCGGCCAGACAATTACCCACTTCCTATCTGTTAGACTAGCAATTAATACACTCATTAAAGAAAATTAATTGAATTATTAATTTCATAATTAGTAGGTCTAGGTCATAAAACTAAAATTTATTTTGACGAACGCATTTTAGTAAAAAGACAATAATACCCCTCTTTCAATTCCTTCGATGCTATTTTCTTATAAAAATTAGGTATTTGAAACCGCTTTTTAGAATTATCGTGAACTGCACTCTAACTTTATTTAAACAATACATAACTTAAAAAAGAGAAAAAATATTATTTCACATAAAAAAAATTATTTTAATTTATATATAAGGTAATTAATAAAAAATTTATAATACCAATATTATCCTTTAAAAATAATTCTAACTTATTGCCTTTGAGAAATATCGGTATGAATAAGTTAAGGAAGGGGAGTGGCCAAGCATAACCATATAATAATGATATTATGTTTGGAAGGGCACAACCTTGTCCTCTCTTGTGGGCTTATTCCACCCAATAACATAGTTGGCAGCACCGTCTTGTATCATAAGATTTCAACTAACCCAACAAATATCAAAAGAAAAAAGAATGAAGAAACAAACCCGTCCAGCAAGTTGGAAAAGGGGCCCCGAAACTGAGTTAGGAGAATAAAGGAAAATGAAGAAACTACTCCAAGAGAAAGGACTTGAAGAATGAGTTGTCACGAAAGAAAATCAGAGACCAAACCCCAAAAAACAACTCAAAAAGGAACCAATCTTTTCTGGGTGCCGGTCTAAATGGCCTTCTCCCCCCATACAATCCAACAACAACAAAGACAACCATTTCACCACCCATTTTCCAATCCCCATCATCACCCACCAATTCCCTCAGATTCCCTAGAAAATTCCCAGATAATTTTGGGGGATTTCACTCGAAGTCCTCGTGTTGTTTCATGGGGGTCTTGAATATGGATGTGGGGTTGAGTGGTTGCAGGGTTTTTTATGATTATAGGCCAGTTTAGTTCAAGGAATTGGCATGAAACTGTGAAGAATTTTCTGGCTAATTACGGTGATGGGGTCTAGAAGGAGATGGGGTTGCAGCATCTGGGTGATGTTTTGTTTATCAGCATTGTCGTTTGCGGAAGGTCTGAATGGCTATGACCCTGAGTCCTTAGATGCTTTTGTTCATCATCAAGCTTGGAAGGCTCTGGCAAGGCCTTATACAGGCAGACTGTACAGAGTTCACCTCCCTGCAAATTTTTCCACCATGGAAGTCTCTGTTGTTCGTCTTAGAAGTGGGAGTTTATGGCTAAGAGGAGTGAATTTCAGCTCCTTTCATATCCCTCGAAGGACTCTGCCAATGCCTTATGTGAAAAGGCTGGCCATAGTCTATGAAAACTTGGGGAACTGGTCTTCTGATTACTACAAAGTACCCGGTTTTTCGCTTGTTTCCCCTGTTGTTGGCTTCATGGCCTATGATGCCACAAATCTGAGCGCCTTAGGCAATCTCAAGATCAATTTCAGCATCTCGGGGGACCCCATTTCAGTTCATTTTCCCAGCATTTTAGTACCAAAAGATGAAAATGAGACCAAATGTGTCACATTTGGAGATGATGGATCGGTTCAATTCAGTAACATGACTACCCCAAATGTGTGTTTTGCACAAGGCCAGGGCCATTTTTCTGTTGTTGTTCCAGCTTCACCAGTGAAGAAACAGAGGTGGTGGAAGTGGTGGGCGGTTGGATTCGGAGGCGGTTTTGCAGGACTGATTATAGCGGCTGTGGCTGTACTGGCTGTTGTTAAGGTAGTGAAGAAGAAGAAACTGGAAGAAATGGAGAGAAAATCAGAAAACAGCGAAGCTCTCAACACAGTCTGGATAGGGAGAAGCAAAATCCCTTCTGCAACAATGATCAGAACACAGCCTGTTCTTGAGAATGCATATGTTCCTTGAATTCTCCTTCAGTTTTCTTTTCACCTTCTTTACACAAAAATGCAGATACTTTTGTATTCCAACACATTAGATTAATTAAAGAAAAATTTGTTCTAGATTCATGACAAGAAGGTCTAATTTATTACCTCTGATGAGAGTCTCCCTTATAGTTATTGGAATTCTAGTTATCTGAATAATGTATCTAAGAGTAATAATCCCCACCATAATGAGTCTCCATTAAGAAATCAACCTATAGGTTGAAGGTCACAGAGCTTACTGATTGGGAAAGGAGGATCAAAATAATTGCCCTTGAGAATGGCCTCTGTCACAATCTTATTTGCAGCTTCTGTTGAATGCACCCCATCCCAGCTCACATAGCTCTGAGGATCACTGCAAGCTTCTGCTGTGACATTCCTACCATTCACCACCTGTTTCCTTCCACAGAAAATTTTCGGGTCAAAGTTGTAGGCACCACCGCCATGTCCACAGCATGCTTTGGTGCTATACTTGAGACCTGTCCCAAATCAAGCCAGAAAAAAATCAACAATGGCAAAGATCCAAAAACCTGACAAAGTAACAGTTTTTCATGCTACATGCAATACCATGAAGTGTGGGATGTTGGAAGAGCTCTAGCAGCACATCATGAGTGTTCACATATATGACAGAGGCATCTGGGAGAAGCTTTCTGGTTTGGCTCAGTGCCTCCTTCAGCATATTGTTATAGTCCACCACTGCCCTGTTGTAAGAGACTAGACACCCGAATTCATCGATGTCTGAACTGTTGTGTTTCAGCTGCACCAGAAGTGCTGGATAACAACCTACTGGTGCAAGATTAAGAACCAGAAACGTGTGGCCGCCTAGCTCGTATAGCTCCTTCAAGTTCAAGCTCATTCAGCTAAGTAGGCTAGTTCAAGGCTGCAAATAGATCAAAGACTAGACTTGAAAGACTCACCTTGATGGTGCCTGCAATTTGGGAGATGACTTGAGGAAGATACTGCTTGACTCCATCTATGCCAATGGCAGCCAAGTTGGAAGTGAAATCATTCTGACCAATATAGAACGTGTAGAGGGATTTCGCGAAAATGTCAGGTTGAGGAAGATAACTTGATCCTAGAAACAATAGCTAAACTTCAGAAACATCAAGGCAAAGTTTGTCATCCTGAACTAAGAGTACTAAACATTTAGGGACATGTTTAAGGCCATTTAAAGGATCAAATTCTGAAGAAAAAGATCGAATCGAGGCGTGAGAATTATGCAATGATGTAAAGATGGTACCTGAGAAGTGATGTTCTTCAACTAGAACCTTGAATTGCTTCATTTGGTTGAGCTGAATGGCCAGGGAAAATGGGCTGATGCCAGTGACAAATAAGGAAGTGTTTGGCAGGAGCACAGTGGATGCCAATGTTGCATAGTTGGCTCCATGTCTATAATCAGACCCAATTGACTGCAGATATGGGCTTATAAATGGCAGCCCTAGAGCTTGAGCTGCCAGAGAAAAAAAATAAAAAAAAGAGGGATTATTTCAATTAACTTGGCTCTGCAGTTTTGGCTTTTTGAAGGCTACCAATATTCCCAAGATAGGAAGCATGCGATTATGAAATCCGAATGAATCATGATTTCATTCAAATGACCCAATTCCCTAATCAAATTTTCCTAAACCTTCACACATTTAGGTAGTCTTTGTTTTTTTGACTTTTTGCCGAAAACCATTTAATTTTAGAATTTAGGTTGTTTGTTTTTTTACTTTTTCATGACTTATTCTAAATTTTTTACTAAATAAAAAAAGTCAAAATATATGATTTTTTCTAAATAAAAAAAATAACACAATGGTTTTTTTTACTTTTTAATACTTAATAGAAATAAAATACTACAAAAACAAACAACCTAATATTTAATACTATTAAGTATTAAGGTTCTATTTAGAATTAAGTAAAAAAACAAACACCACCTTAAACTCCATTTGACAATATTTTTAGCTTAAAAAACATTTCTAAACAAAATTAAACCTTTAGCAAAATTGAAAAGCACTTGATAGGTGATTTCCCAAAAAAATATCTTTTAAAAAAAAAATTGACTAAAAGCACTTTGAAATCCACTCTTATTTTGAAAATCCATCCATAAATTTTTCTTACTTCATTCAAGAGATTTGAAGGAACGTATTAGAAGAAGTTGTTCATAAGTATGGAAATGATTTTGAATGGGGTTAAAAAGTGCTTCAGTTAAAAAATTAGGTATTTGATAAATTTTTTTAAATATTTAAAATGATTGTTAGGTAATTAATTGACCGTGATTTTTCCAAAAATCATTTTATATATATAACTCAAAACACAATCAAAATACCTTTTTTTTTAGTTTATATCTAATTATTTAATATTTGTTTATTAAAACACTTTTAATGATAATGTTTTTAACAAAAATATTACAAATAAAGGTATTTCAATCAAAATCATTTTCAAATGAACTCTTCTATTATTAACATTTTTCTTCAAAATATCTTTTGTCTTGAGTGTTAATAGAAAAATGAGTGACAAAAAAAATATGATGACTTGATTCGGGTCCAAGTTTTGTAAAACAATGTAAAAGGGCCTTTTTTAATTGTCGAAGATATTCTTAAACATTAGGAAAATAGCATGATATTATGGTAGCACTTAGTCACTTATAAAATAAGAAATCTAAATTGTTGGATGTGTAATGAGATTTACGTCGTACAATGATAGTACAAACGAGTGGAATATAGGTATAACGATACAAGCAAATAAGACTATGGTACAAATAACGATATTAAAAATGTATGTATGATACCATCTGATTAATGATGTGAAAGTCAAGTTATACCAAACATCTAAATTTCTTAAAAAACCGTTTCTAATTGTGAGAAAATGTTATTAAACATCATAAAATGCAAGTCCAACTTTTCTGAAATTTCTAAGCGTCCCCAAGCATTCTTAAACATGATCAAGCGTTTCTAACCCTTAATAAATCATTCCCAAACGCAACCTTAATTCTCCTTCCCTGAGAATCTATTTTTCTCTTAGTGAACTAAAAAGCTAGAAGACAGCGAAGCCGAACTGTGGAGTTGAAGGAGCCAATAATTCAAAATCATATCAAGGGTACCTCATGAACTTCAGACAAAAATCTACAAATAATTGATGTATCCTCCTATTTGAGAATAATTGACAGCTTCGCATTTTCCAGCTAGGCCTTGTGTCTTTTAGTTGGGATTGGGAAGTATAACAGGCTGAAACCGCCCATTTCCCCGTTAAAGTGGGCCAGAACTTTCCTAAACAGAGGTGAAAAGGTCAAGGAAAACAGAGTCATTGGATCTGCATTCATTCCCACCTACCAAACACCCCCTAATCTCAGTTCTAGTTTACAGAACCATGCAATGTGTATCAAATTACATTACACGTTCTTCAGGACAAAAAACAGAGACACCCACGTTCTTCTCCTCTGACAAAACCCATTATCCTCCGTTTGGTTAGCAAGAAAAATGCAGGAAAAAGAAGCAGAAACGGATTCTGGGTCATATGACTAAAAGAGTTCAAATTGTCCAACTACTTTGGACTTGGGTGTCTTGAAAATTACCTAAAAAATCAAGAATAAGCCTCCCATCACAAGCCCGTCCAGAGGGCTTCTTGAAGAAGGTCATGCCATTGGGTGGAGACGGTGCCGGAAAAGCTGCCCAGAAGCCGCCGGTGTCGGAGTTTGAGTCGCCGAAGTTAAAGATAGCCTTGAATTCACATTTGGGTTCAGTTGAAAGTGATGAGACTGCCATAAACACTACGAAAATCACTGTGAATGTGGAAATTTCTGGTGCTGACAGCTTCATCTTTCAGCTTGGAGAAGCAGACTGGGAAGAGAAAACAGAGCAAAAGTGCTTTTAGCCTTATTTACCTGATTTACGCATGGCTTTTGAATTTTTTATTTTATTTTTTTTCTATATTCTTATCCGAAATTTGATTATTCTATACTCTTTTGTTTCTATATATAGATATCCACTTTCACCTTATTGGATTTAACTTGGAGGGCCTGGGCCCAAGTCATGTATTCTTTTTATTCCTGATAAACAGTGGCTGGGCCCAAAATAAATCCAGACAGCTTGTTTGGGCTTGAGCTGAATGACTTCAGTCAAAGTTTTAGGCCCAAGTCATACTCTTTATTCTTGTAAACACGATTAACTGTTTTTAAGAAAATTACCTATCAAATGTTTTTCCATAAAACACTACTAGTGATTTTTGAAAATTTTAAAAGTATTTCTTAAATTATGTCAAATACTTCATTTTCCTTCAAAAATATTTTTTAGAATAAAAATGTTTTTAAAAAACACTGCAAAACAAAAGTCTCAGAATATCTTCATTTTTAATAACCTTGAAATGATATTAAAAAATTATTATATAATATGACATTCATTATAATAATAAAAAAGCAAAAAAAAAATTGATTGGAGATTTGGGGTAGCGGATGCCAAAAATTTGGGAGGAGTATTGAACAACTTAAAAAAGAAAAAATAAAAATTTGTGTGTGGTTTTAATATATTTCTTTTTTTTGTTTTTTTTTAAATAGAAAATAATAGTAATTTTTATATGAAACTAAAGAATTTTTTAAAACTTATCTTGAAAAATAATGATTTAAAAATTCAACTTATTTTTTTTATAAAAAAAAAAAAAAAAATTCTACCCTAGTTTACCAACATAAGACAAATTCATCTTTTTTTTTATTAAAAAAATAAATAAATAAAGTTATAATTATTTTCCATATTTAAAAACAAAAAACATAAAGGACAACCAAATAAGCACTTTTTTTTTTAATAAAAGTACACAAATGAATCCTTTTTATTCAATCAAAAATTATTTTAATAAAGTAATAAATTAAAAAGTTGATTTTAAACTTAAATGAAAAACAAAGAAGACTTAAGGCTAAAATATATTATTTCTCCTAAATACTAAAAAATTATCTTTAAATTTTTTTAATAAATATGTATATATATTAATAACATTAAATTGAACTCCTACTACTTTTTTTCCTCAATGAAAAAGAAAGCAATTTTGAATTTAGGTCAAAATTATCTTATTTTAAATATAAAAAAATACATTTTCAAGTACAAAATTAGCTTAAAAGATGACACCTATGCACAATCCTACATAAGGGAAATATTTATATAAGAAGGTGACAAAATGATAAACATTCCCAAAGGAGAGAAATGGTATGACAAGGAATAAGTAAAAAGAATGGAAGATTTGCTTTGGGGTCAATGTTCATGATATGAGCCACACAAATGGATGAACCCTTATGGTTCAAGTACATGTGGTGGACAACCACATTTCATTTTGTCTCCATTTGAATTTGTGGGTCACACTCACTATCTCTTAAATTCTTAATTACTTGCAAAATATTCATAACCAAAAATAAATAATAAAAAGTAAAATAAAATAAAACCCTTTAGAGGCCACCATTTGGGAATCATGGCACAAATCCAAATACATGCAAACAAAACCACAACCATATTCAATTCCTAGCTTATCCTATACCATATGTTTAGGTTTGGATTTGATTCTACGAAGTTAAAGTGCCTTTTTTTTTTTCAATATTCTACATAGATTAACTCGGTTTTGTAGAAATAATTTGTAACTCATAAAAAATTTAAAGTCTGTTTGATAATTATACTTCTTTTAAGAAAAAAAAATCATAAAAGAAAGAATTTAAATAAGGGGTCTTTTGTTGGCATGTCTTTCTTTTTCTTGGTAATGACCCTTCAAATGGTATTAAACATTGTTACCCTCTATTCAAGAAGGAGTAACATAGAGTATGATATTTTAATTGAGTTTCTCTAAATATTTAAAATTTTAGAGGGGTTATTTTTCAAAATTCCTATATTTTATGAAATTTTATCAAAAATATATCTTTCTATGCCACTAAGAAATTAATTTTTTAATATCAGAAAGTCGGAAATTCCAATCCAAAGGGTCACTCGCTAATTTTTTTGTTCAACTTTCTTTTTTTTTTAATCTTATTTATTTGTTTTTGTATTTCTTTTTTTTCCATGCTTCCATTGAATGGTCCAAATTTGATCATTCCCTTTAGGAAGTAGATTTTATGTTGGTCTTGTACCTAACATAACAAAAAAGGACAAAATCCCACAAATGGGGTATTTTTCAAAGTAAATATGAGTGGGTGTTGAATGAATAGGCCCTAAGGATACTTAGGATGGGAGAGGAGGTAATAATGAAATGAAGGAAAGATTTAAGAAAAGAGGGTTACCTCACATTTATGTATGGAGTGTGGAGGTTTGAGTCACTTCACCTCTAGGCATTTGGGGTCTAGAGTCAGAGCACCAACCAACACCTCACCCTCCACCCCATTACCCCTAAACTTCCATTTCCCCAACATTTGTGATCCAATCCCTAAAGTGAAGCTTTCCTCTCTCCTCCCCATTTTTTGACTCATCACCCACCATCCAACATTTCATATCTTTCACTCAACATTTCCCATTCTATAAAAAATATTAATTTTCTAAAAAAAATAAATAAATAGTAAGTCAAGTCTTCTAAAATATTGTGATGTAAACAAAAACAAATATAATGTTATTAAAAATCTCTAGAATTTAACTATTTTCGATTGAGTTGAATTCATTTTGATTATTTTATTTAAAGTTTAATAAATTTAATAATAATAAATCAAACATTTTATTACATTCAATATAACAATATCACATTGTGACTATATTCTAAGTGTCTCAATTCAATAATTTATTTTTAAGTTTAAGAGCTGCATTATTGTAGTTTAACTTATTCTTTACATAAAAAATAATTTTTTTATCCGTCTTTCTTTCTTTTAGTTTTCTAATCTATTTTCCCCAACTTTTGTAATACACAAATGTTTTTAAAAATTTAAGGATGGGGTTGAGATAATTTTTATTTTTAGGTTTATTATGCAATTAATTTCATGTTTAAAATATTTTTTTTATTAAAAATAAAAAATTTACTAATTTAAAAATTATATATATATAAATCAACACTTGAATGAAATATAGCTACCATTATTTTTCAAATCATAAATGAATCAAAAGTTTATCTTGTTTTAGTGTTTAAAAAACTATTTTAATAAATATAATATTTATAATTAATTTATAAAAATAATAATTCTAAAAAATATTCTTATGGGTAATTTGACTAAAAGTATCTTCCATAAAGGAACTTTCAAAGTTTTAAAACCATAAATGTGCTTTGTTGGATGATAAGAAAAGGATTTTTATGAAATCAAAAGGCTGATTCCAAATGTCAGACCCACTTTTGACTAAGGAGAATTGGGCCCTGCCCATTCCACTCAACAACAGGCCCGTTGGGCCCACTCACACTCGTATTTCTTCCTTCACATTTTCATGTCGTATGGTGTTCACGCACCAAATCCACGAATTGCCTCAATTTTGATTCAATGGGGCCCTTAATTACTCTTAAAGTCACCAAATTGGTGTTTAAGAGCTTGTATCGAATTGACCGCAAGATAAAGTTTCCAACATCGGGATAAAAGTTTCCAACATTATATATATAATATAATTTTTCTATCTACGTAATTGACTTTTACACGTTGTATCATGATATATATGGGAAGAAAGAATGTTTCGTTATCTTTGTTGTTAAAAATTTGTAAAAAATTAAAATAATGTTTTTCCTTAAAATACTAAGGAAAATGTTTTATCAATCATTTGTAAAAAAAAAAAAACAATAAAAGTGGTTTTTGCAACTTTTCAAATTTTGCTAAACCTCTTAAATTTTTTTTTAAAAAATACCTTTTAGAATATAAGCGCTTTTTAAAAACGCCATAAAACCAACTCCTAAGGGAAGGATCAGTAAAAATAAAAAATTTATTATTATTAGTCACTACAAACTAATTTAACTATAAAATAATTTAAAATGTTTAAATTTTCAACTAATTTTAATTATATTTAATTTTATATTGTATTTTTTTATTATAAAATCAAATATATTTTTTTTCTTTCTTCAATATTTTATGAGATAAAACATAACCTTAATTTTTTTTTTTTTACTTTTTGGAAACCAAATATAGTTAAACATTTTTTTTAATATTCAAAAACCTAATCGTTTCTTCATAAAAAAATTTCTTAATGTTTTTGATAAACTCGTTATCAAAATGAGCCCTTAACTTCTATAACTGCTGTTTAAGGCCCTGTTTGGTATGACATTTAACTGTTTTATGAACTATATTTAAGAATGCTTTTATTTTTAATATTTTAATTAAAGAAAGTAACAGATAAATTATTTTAGAAAGGGCGAGACTCATAGATGAGAGTTTATAATTGATTTTTAATTCTCGTATTTTGTTTTTTATTTTTCATCAAACTTGTATTTTAATTTTTCTATTTTTCTCTCTGTCCATATTTTCAAAATTCAAAATGAAAATTTAAACGTTACCACTCTGGTTTGCCGCAGTCCGAGTCCCTTGCCTGGACCCATATTGTTGGGCCCCAGGGATGAAGCCCAATACTTACGTCACCAATGTGAACGCGCTTCTGACAAGGCGGCAGGAGGGCGTTGTCGTCCATATGAAAGAAAAGCAGGGGCATTAAAGTAACACCGGTAAAAAATTAAATATTGACTATAAAAGGTAAACAGAAAAATCAGGGATATTCAGATCGGATCTCAACCTTTGCTTATAGTCCACGTCAACTGGGCCCCACACCCTACGTTGCGTAGTAAACCATGTGCCTGCCAGACACGTCACCCTGTCGGGAGAGATTTCATAAAAAGAGGCCGCCACGTCAGACCCCTTCAATCACATCTCACTTTCTTACTCTAACCGCAAAACACGCATCTCCGTCCGTTTTCAGCCACATCCGACGGGTCACGTTTTTCTCTGACGTGGACCTTCTGACGCTGACGTCATTCCCCACGATTGTGCCCACCTGTCACATGCTCGCTCTCTTCAATATCGGCCCTGGATCTACTTAATTATCTCTATCGGAAAAATTATGTAAAAGATTTACGCTTCGTATTAGGATATGAATATTTTTCTATTTTAATAATTTTTTATTTTAATTTTTTTATTAAAAGGTGAATTAGAATTTAAAATAACAACGTGCCATCCAATAATGGAGCAGCACGTGGAGATCTCCCACGTGGAGCAAAGAGGTGACACGTGGGCCATTTAAGATCTCTAGAAAGTCCCAAGAGTCGTGAAGCGTGAGCTGGCTACGCAACCTTCCGATGCCCGTGGGCCCCACGCTCTATCGTGTCTAGACGGCACACGTAGGTGAGTGGGACCAGCATCACCGACATCAACGAAAAGCCCCGTGGGCCCCACTCATCCCTTGCGTACGAGATGCCTTCTTTTGGGGCCTCGTTGGCAGTGAATAAATAAAAAAATCTCTTATTTCTGAATGTCGTGGAACGATTCCATCCGTCAGATCAAAGAGACCGCAGCCGTCAGATGCGGTGGCGTCAGATGTGGGGGCCATAGGAGTGAAATAGATAATTATTATTGTGTTTTTAGGTGTGGCGAGCCCTGCGCTTACACGTGGGCAACAGATGAGGTGACTGGGGAAAAAGTAGAGGAGATGGGAGAATCTGGCAATGGACGGCCAGGATTTAATGATTGCGTGCTGCTGCGAGTCAAAGGATCAGGCGTCAGAGATGGAGTGCTCTCCGCGTCGGAAAGTGAGGTGTCCCTCCTATGAACTTATCCGAATGCCCCTAACCTTTTCCTGATATGGCTGTAGTGCCCTTTCTTTATTATTATTATTATTATTATTATTATTATTTTTGGGAATTAATGGGGTTGGTAAGAAAATGCGGGCCTTAGGTCCTGTTCCGCCTCTGTACCAATCATGGAAAATGGTTGAACTCTATGCAGTATGCACTTCTAATTTCCCTATAAATAATATAAAATATACTTCAGAAAAGATTTATACTGATTTTTTTTTAAACGTGGGGTAACTCAGGAGAAACATTGTGGGGCTTTTCATAGTGTAAAGGTTGTACTATATATACATATATATATATATATATATATATATATGAGAAAAAGGTATAAAGCAAATGTGACTTGGGAAAATTTTTGCCCATTTTTGCCCATTTCTCACTTTTTCCCTCTTTCCCGTAGGTTCAACCCATGGGCTGCTTTTATTTGAAGTGCTTATCTTATGGTCAATATGTTAAATTTTCATGTTAGAATGTGAGTTAAATTCCAAGGCTAAAATAATTGCTATTTTTGGAGCCCGTTTGGTAAGACTCAAATTTTTTTTTTAAATGAAGTACAAAAATTGAATGAATTTTTTGTTATCATTATTATAATTTTTTAATTGATTTTATATTAAATGATAAGATAAGATAAGATATACTTATTATAGATATCATAACATCATATTTTATTTTTATTGAGATATATGGATTACATGTAGATAAAAAGATATTATATATATATATATATATTATGTTTGGTTCTCGAAAAACATTAAAAAAAATAATTTTTTCATATTTGATTGTTTTATAAAATATAATAAAGAAAATAATATATAAGTAAATCTAATTAAAATTTTATATATTTTTAAATTATTTGTAAAAATAAGTCAGACGAGTTTGAAATAACATATAAAAATAATTTATTTATTTTAAATCTATTTTTATTTTTCTTTATTTTTTTATTTTCTTTCCCAAATTTTCTGAACCATGCTCGCGGGTTATATTAAAATTTGATTTTTATAATAATAATTTTTAAAAATTTTAAATTTAATCTTATTATATATATATATATATATATTTGAAAAGGACCACACCAACCGGCGAAACCCGGATTCGAAACGGCCTATCAAATAGAGTTAAATTTGGGATTTAATATTTTAAAATTTTTTTATTAAAGAAGAAGGCAAAAACCAACCACGTAAGCCACATGACGGGTGGAATTAGTTGGCCCTCTCAGAAGCCTAGCCGGGGGGACGCGTAGATCGACTCATTGGGCAACACGTGTACGGTAGAGGTGACGCGGAATAAACAAAATGGTCTGGGAGCGAATATCGATGAGCCAGCTCAACAACCACCACGGCCACCGTATGTACATCGTATGTTTGTACAGTCATCAGATATACGACACGTGTATGATGACGTGGATGGTGCCTCGTCACCGCACCACCTCCTCCCCTCTCTCCATCTCTTCTCCTCATTCCCCCCTTTCTCTCTCTGCAAAAACAAAAAAAAAACGGGAAAAAAGGAAAAAAAACTCTTTCCCTCCGTTTCTAGAGAGAGAAAGTGGAAGCATAGAGAGAGAAAATGCTGAGGCTGAGAAGCTAGGGCTAGATTTAGGGGTTGTGGTGTGTCGTGTGTGGCGTGCCGTGTGCGATCTTTTTTTCGCCATTGAAGAGAGTGGAAGCTTGTTGGAATTTCCGGAACGGTTTTGCCCTTTTTTGTTTTCTTTTTTTCTTGGGTGTTTTGGTTTGGGAAGCGGAGAGGAGGAGATTTGAAGGTACGTGGAATTCGGAGTCTGATTTGTCTGAATTTTTGGATTCGGATTGGAGGATTTGATGGTGGAGTTCCGACATTTGGCTCTGTTTGGTTGCTGAGAAAACGGGGGAAAAGGGAAAGGGAGAGAAAACGAAGTTATAATTTTTTTTTTCTTTTTCTATGCGAGTGTTTTTGGTTTCTGTAAAAGGAAAAAAAGTCAATTAAGTCAAGGGGTTGCTGAGAAATGTAGGAAAATAAGGGAAATCAAAATTTTGACTAAGGAAACACTTAACTAAGCGGAACTTGCTGTCGTTGAGTTCGATTATTTGCGTTTCTTTTCTATTTTTGTTTTTTGTTTGTGAAACAAAATTTAAATACTGTGCAGGACTCGGAATTTTGTTTTTCTTTTGTTTTCCTTCGTTTTCTCGGGAGCCAAACAGAAGAGGAGAGTTGGAACTCATCTGGATCTCTCTAATCGGTCTTTGTTCCTGCTATGAACTTTTGCGCACTTATTTTGAGTGCCGGTTTCCTTATGTTGATTTTAGATGTATTCTTGCGCTCTTCCATGGGAAATTTTCTTATAATTTGCAGTTTTATTAGGTTTCTATAATTTCTAAGAGTCCATTTGGATGATGAGCAGTGAAACTGTACTCACTGGAAGCATTGTTTTCAGAAAATAGAGATTGCTGTAGATTATTTCCCAAAAAAAAAAAAAAGAGTAAATTGAGTTCTTTATTTCATGAACACATACTAGGATATTTTTGTCATTTAGTTTCCATACTATCTCGGTGATATCGATTTGCTGCTACTCTGATCATTTCTACCCTTCGCTTTCTTGGTATCGGTGGGGATGGTGGAAAGACATTGATGACCCTTTCTTTTTTGTTTTGTTTTGTTTTGTTTTTTTGTTTTTTTTTCTTTTTCCATTTTTGTCCGTTAAATTTTTTCTTATTTATTTATTTGTTTTATCGTGTGGATCAATAACCTTTTCTGCTGTAGTTGTGGGTTAAATAACTTGTGTGAATATAGATCTAATAGATTCTGGTTGTATTCTTGGAGGATCTTATAGATTATATGATGAATCGTTGGACCTTTAATCATATTGAGTGATTTAGTTGAGTGATAACAGTCTAAATTCTTCCGTTAGAGATGGTTTTTGGCTTGATGGAATGTTGTTTATGCAGCTACTTACTATTCTTTTTTGGTAATACTTCCAAAATATTGAGCTGTTTTCTCTTATGTTTTTGAAGCAACCCAAGCCATATGTAGTTTCTAACTTATACACGCTATACCTAATATCTTAGGGTCATCTTCTGGTGAAGATATGCTGACTAATCTCAATTATGTGAGGTTCAGCACTCAACGTACAAAGCAGCCTCTCACTTGGTTAGAGTTAACATGTACAGTTACCCAAGGGCTCCTGAATTGTGAAAGTAAACCTTCCCCATCTGTTATCCGATTTTTGCAGAAATTGGTCTTTGTAGGTTATCCAAAATATTTCAGGGTAATGCTTTGTTGGGTCTGATTGTGCTACTCTTGTTAGAAGGTTCTGATTAAACCTTTTTATCTGTGGAGTTCCCAGTATAATTGCTGCTGGAACTTTGGTGAATGGAAAGTTTGGGTCCAGTGGATTCCTCTGGTATTCATGTTGGGTCAAGACGTCATTAGTGGCACTGTTTGTTAAAGGAAAGTTAAGGAGGGGAAGTTCATCTTTGGATATTTATATATCCTTCTCATTTTGTGAAGCAGAATCTAGTTGTTGAATTAGCCTTGTGGATTCATGTTGGGGGGAGAAATATGTAGAGATTCCATTGAATCTGAAAGTATTTATTCTCTAATTGTATGGTGTTATGAGCATCATGTTGTGTTTCTGTTGTTACCCTGTTCCAAACAAGCTGAGCAACCCTAATTTACAAATTGACTTTGAACTTCAGTGTTTCAAAAAACAACACAGAACCCATGCACGTCAAACAGGTTTGTGGTTGCACAAGTGATGTTGTGACCCTGGGTTAGCAAGTTTAATTGGAAAAGTGATGTAGAGATATGGTCCGGTGGTAGTAGTAATTAGGGGAACTTTGTGGTTACAATCATCTGCTTGATTTGTGGGCTAAGTGGAATCTAATGGTAGGTTTCCATCTACTAATGTGGGCCCATTTCTTTCATGTTATGTGATGATTTTTTTGGTGGATGAATTGGACCAATATCTGGGTTAACTATAAAGTCATAAATTCTGATTTCCTTTAGACTGTTCTCATTCACCTTGCATATTTTTTTTTCTAACAATCACATCTTGACACGGTAACCCTAAATGCAGCTGACAAGATTTTAACCAGAGAAACAGAATAGGCTAAGCATTTTCTTTATCATCCTCAATCAATTGAGAGTTCCTGCATTGGTGCTTGTCCATGGGGAATGAAGAAGAGGGGAAGTCCCCTAAGCCTGAAAAACCAACTTCACCTCCACCACCGGTAAGCTGAGCAATTATACATGTTACTTTTGTTGGAACCATCTAATCTGAGTTATTGTCTTGATTTTTTTATTCAAGGAGAAGAATGTGCTATTTGTTTATGTGGATAAGCATACAATATTATCATTATTTGGTGATTGAGTTCTGGAGTCTGAGTCTGAACACTCGTCAAACCATTTTTGTTGACAGGATCAAGCCAATATTCATGTGTATCCTGATTGGGCAGCCATGCAGGTTCTACATTTTACATACATGCATTTCCCAGTTTCGATGAAATAATTAATGAAATATTTTTCTTAAGAATTGATTTATATTATTTGTTTTGTCTTCAGGCATATTATGGCCCCAGGGTCACTCTACCTCCATATTACAATTCAGCTATGGCATCTGGTCATGCTCCTCATCCTTACATTTGGGGCCCTCCACAGGTATTATTCATAGCAGGAAATCAGTTGAAAATTTCTATTTTTTCTGATTTTTCCCTTCAATCATATATATCATAGCCATCTTACATGGTACTCTATGCGGATAATTTGAAACTTTTCTTTTTTTCTCAGCCAATGATGCCGCCTTATGGGCCACCATATGCGGCAATCTACTCGCCTGGAGGTGTTTATCCACATCCTGCAGTTCCTCTTGTAAGTCCAACATTTGTATGAACTATAGGGCATTTACTTTGCTTTTCTACTTAGAGGGAATTGGTTTCTATGTGTTCAAAGTTTAAGTTTGATGGTTGTTTAAGCCTCCTTTAGTGCCTTGGTATAAGTGATTGGCTTTGTGAACTTATATGCAGTTTTGATGGGAAGGATACATGACATCCACTTGCCTGAAATTCTAATTGTGTAATGATAGCAGTTTTTTGTTCTTGGTGCACATCTTCCTTGGCTTGGATTCCCCCATTTTCGAGTGACTTGAATCAAACAAAAGAATGCATTTTTATTTTAATTTTTAATTTTTAAATTTGTTTATGGTAGATATAGCTTTCATTTACCATCTAGGCAAAGTAGTTTCTGAATGAAACTCAGTGTGCAATCTAACTGGAATAGGTCTAATATATCTATATTGATTGCTTTCCATGCATCCAGGGGTCACATGCACATGGGCATGGGGTTCAATCATCACCTGTTGTAAGCGAAGCATTGGTACTTAAATTTTCCCTTAACTCTTGAAATATTCTCTTGCCCTGTACTGCAAATATGGACAGAATAATGTGACTAAGAATGCATCAGTGATGGACAAAGCAAAGTTGTGTCTTTTAGCTGTGCAGGTAGTCACAGATACATCTAATTAGGTGCTATGATGCAGGCTGCACCTCCTTTGAGCATAGAAACACCTGCAAAGTCATCAGGAAATACAGACCGTGGTTTAATGAAGAAGTTGAAAGGGTTTGATGGGCTTGCAATGTCCATAGGGAATGGCAATGGTGAGAGCACCGAGGGTGGGTCTGATCATGGATTATCTCAGAGGTTGGTTGAACAAACAACCCTGCCCCCCAACCCTTTCCTTCTCTATGTGCATTTATCTTATTTTGGGATTTAGATGGTCTATTTTTGGGAGGTTGGAACTTTTCCTTCTCCATCTTATATATAGGAAATGTTCCCAGCCAATGTGTTCTTCATAGTAGATTTCTTGTGACTAGACTAACATCCAAATTTTGACACATGAACAGTGGAGAAACTGAAGGTTCCAGTGATGGAAGTGATGGGAATACAGCAGGGGTAAAGATTAATATTTCTGCCACTAGTAGCTTTTCATAAAAGCTCGAATGTCATTGTTTTATAAAATATTGAAGGACAGAGTTTATCTGTTTATTTATGATCTCCCATCTTATGCCAGGCAGATCAAACTAGAAGGAAAAGAAGCCGGGAGGGAACACCACCTATAGGTATGGTTGCTTTCTTCACCTAATACCATATATCAATAAACAGTAGAATTGGCCTAGGATTTCTACTTCTCACTATCAGAGCTTCCCTCCTATTGTAAACTTGGCATGAGCCATGGGTACCAGTGAGAGCAACAATAAGACTGGCCTTTTATATTGCAGAAGAGTGGCTCTTATTGGTTGTCAAAGCTTAGGATGTCCACTGCTCTGCATCTCTCAATGTGGTGATTAAATGAATTGCTGTTTGATTTTATCTTAAATTTTGGTTGCAACAAATTATATTGAAAATAATATTTGTTTCTGAAAAGTGGGGTTGGGAGCAAAAGCAGTCCTGCCTCATAAATTTGGGTGTGTACCAAAACCTCTTTTCCTCTGATAATAACTAGCGTCAAGAGTTGCCATGTTGCTACTCCAATTTGGGTCCTCCTTTAATCTGGAGCTTGTGTGCAATATTGTGGTCTTTGCACCTGATTAATTCTGAATGCCAGTGGTCTATTTGAGCAAAAGCACTGTTGTGTGCAATATTCCATCTCAGAGTTTATCGCTTGTCCTCTTATGCAGGATTGTTTTTTGGAATGATTTAATAACTGATAGGTTCGGAAATAGCATTGCTTGAGCTCTATATGGTGGAACTATTTTATCATCTCATGAATCTCATCATGCAAAGATTGAAGAAACTGCTTCCTCTCAAATATTTTAGAAAAGATTACCTTTGAATTGGTGGAATAAATGACAAAATAAAAATAGTGGAATAGATGATGCATCTTGTACAAGATTCTCTGCTGAATTTGATCCATTTTTAGACATTTATTATTCATGTTTTCTCAATCACTGTACCAACAGGTGGAGATGGGAAAACTGAGACACAGGCCACTTCAGCTCCTTCTGCAGAGGTAAATGCAGGTTCTGATAAGGTGTTGGGTGTTGCTGTCCCTCCCACTAGTGTCACAGGAAAATTGGCAGGAGCTGTACTTTCTCCTAGAATGAGCACAGCATTGGAGCTCAGAAATCCTCCTAGTGTGAATGCAAAAACTAGTCCGGGTAGCATCCCTCAACCTGGTGCTATGGTGCCTTCTGACACATGGATACTGGTATGATCTCCTGCTTGTCCATGTTTTTAACCTGCTTAGGTTAGTGTTTGGACGCCACTCCCACTGATAAAAAATGCATCTTGTATGTGCTAAGGTTTTGGATTGATGCTCTTCTAAGGCTCAATGCCTCAAATAAGGATATGGATCTAGTGTGCTGTCTACTTGTTTATTGTCCTGAAATTAACGTCTGATGATTTGTTTTACTTGAGTCAGAATGAAAGGGAGATAAAACGTGAGAGGAGAAAACAGTCTAATCGAGAATCTGCAAGAAGGTCAAGGTTGAGGAAGCAGGTACAGCACAGATATGCCATCCTTTAATGTTGAATTATCTACTCGCAGTTTGAAGATCTGTGTGGTCCATGTACCTTAAGAGTTTAATGCTTTTAATTTTCTTGTCATCCAGGCTGAGACCGAAGAACTTGCACTGAAAGTTGAAAGCTTGAATACTGAGAATTCGGTACTTAAATCTGAAATTAATCGCTTAAGAGAGAATTCAGAGAAACTGAAGCTTGAAAATGCCACATTAATGGTATAACCTTGCTTCCTTCTCGCTTCGCTTCTCCTTTCATTGCTCATAGATTCTTCATATTATCGTACGCCAATGTGTTGCTCACTGTGGACTTTCGATTTCAATTTCAATTCCAATTTACAGGAGAAACTAAAAAGCGCACAGTTAGAACAAGCAGAAGATACACATTTGAATAAGGTCGACGACAAGAGAGTCCTGCCTGTCAGCACAGAGAACCTACTTTCCAGAGTCAATAATTCAGGTTCTGTCGACAGGAGCACTGAGGAAGAAGGCGACATGTACGAGAAAAACACAAACACTGGCGCAAAGCTGCACCAACTTCTGGATACGAGTCCCAGGGCAGATGCAGTGGCTGCTGGATGATCAAGTCACCTGTAAAAATCTGCTGCCACTTTTATCATTCATCAACTTTTTTAAAAGTGAATCCTGTGGTTTTGGTCATAATTACAAACCCAAAATTACTGCTAACAAAATAGGTGAATAGAATGAGTATCTGAAGAAAAACTGGATTCTAATTTTTACCTGTAACTTAGTTTCTCTGAAGATAAAACCAATATGTATTATATTTTAGATTTCAGAGTGGTGGGATTGACGCCCTGAAAGGTAGTGTACATTGAAGAGAATGAGAGATTTTGTTTGGGGGAGAATCTTCGAACCTTTATTATACCATATAATATAATATCTGGTGGTTGTGCAATTTGTACTCACTGCTTTTGATTTCGCCCCTCACTTTTTTCACTGTATGAGACCCCTTTTATATACCATTGTCTACTCATGATTCCCACACTTGATGATACCAATAAGGTGCCCCCAAGTGTCTCACCTCTATAATCACTGAATCATTTGAAAAAAGAAAGGCAAAATTTTGCTGGAGATTTTGTTTCTTCACACTAATATTAGCGCTAGGATGGGCAGCAGGCTTCCTCACTGTTGGGTGAGACTTCGAAAAGATTTATTAGAGGAGGTAGAAGAAGGTTTAGGGTTTTGTTTGATACCTGTGAGAACAGGTGGGCTAAGAAGTGTGAAGATGGATGGAAGAAGTTTTTGGCATTATATTATTAACATCTTCATTTGTGCTTACACCCAAACCTCTACAAAAAAGAACATGCATCATGGCAGAAACATAGATTATAGAGTAGACAACCAGACAGTGGGGAGCAACATGATCTTTAAGGTTGTAAGGGCTTGTCCATTGAGAATGGTTTCTTCCGACAAATTGTGAGGGTAGCCCATGGGGAAGGTGGAGGAGGGTATGTCATTTGTGGGGTGGGGTCTTTTACACTTTTGCTTTGCTCTTGCATTTTCAAATGAAAGCAAAAAATTATATTTTAAAGAAATTATTTTAGTATTAAAAAAGCTTCATCCAATATTAAATAAGGTAATTTTATATTAATATTTTGTTTTAATAATTAGAAACTCTTCTCCAATTTTATATATATATATATTTAAACTAAAAATAATTCGAAAAAGCTTGATCAAATAGAGTCATATATCTCTTAAAACAAATATTTTTATAACTAAAAGAGAAAAACACTTCTTATTAAAAAGCTCTTAGCCTTGTGGCATTCTAAGCAGATATGGATGAGAAGTACCCTCTAAGACTAGGGGTTGGACCAGTTTTCGCATGGTCCAAACAGCGGGAGCCAGTCTTTGTTGAAGTCAAAAACAAAGAAAGTGAGAGAGAAAAGAAGAGAAAGTTTGAAAGGCATGCGGATTAGACCATGTCATTGCCACGCAAAAGACTACAAATTCAGTTGAAGTCTACTTTCTAAATTTTTTTTGTGAGCTTGACCGTTGGAACAATTCTAAAAGCAGCTGCTTTTACCTTTTTTTTTTCTTTTTTTTTTTTGTTATTCTATTTTTTAAAAAGAAAAAATTTATTTGATTATTGGATATTTAAGGAATTGACAAATTCTTTGATTTGATTATTCCAAATGGCTTTTTCAGAGGTGGTAGAGGTTGTAGCTCCCTTTTTTTTTTCTTTGTTTTTTTTTTTTTTTCTTTTTTCTTTTAAACTTATCCAAAGAAGATGAGGCTAGGTTGATCTATATTATTAATTAAATAGGAAGATTATCTTAATTTATTTTACTAATTATAGAAAGTAATTTTAAGGCAAGTCTTTACACATAAAAATAAGTTTTTCAAGTGAATTCCTTCCATAGTGTGACATAATTTTGTTATCATAATTTATGATTTAAAAAATGAATTTAATATAAAATATTTAAACATGTTTTTTAAAAGATAAATTATTTTAACTTGTGCAAAAAGTTATTTTATAGGTATTAGGGGATTACTCGATCTTAGATACAATTTAATCGTCATAAGCATAATAAAGAATTATTTGGTTTAAATAAGAGTTATCGAAAGATCTATAAACTCATTTCGAAAGCATTAGGGGTTTATGTAATTTGTATTTTGTAGTGTATTAGGCTATGTAGTTTAAGATTAATAAATTTATTTTATTCATTTGAGTTTAAGATATTTCTAGATTTTGTAAGACTCGATATTGCAATATGATCAAAATCTCCATGAATGGTCAAGTGTTCGTGAAGTAATCCAACGTCTAGAATTCTCTAAAATCTTGGAGATTCATTTTTATAATTTTTTAAAACTTTATTGTGGGAAAATTCAAGATTTCACCAAATTCTTCAACTTATAAAAAAGTTTTTGATTTGATGCTACCAAGAATAAAACTTAAAAATAATTTTCCCCATGTAAAACCATGTATCTTGGACTATTGGATTGGTAATTAGAAGTTTTACATTTTTTTTTCCAAATCCTTACGTGTATAAATGGTTTTTCGTATAAAAAATTATATCTTTGCTTGTGTGTTACTTTATTGAAAATAGATAATTAAATAATTGAAGATATTATTTTTCTTTTGACTAAAAAGGTTCATTTAGTCACTCCTAAACTAAATTAATCAATTTTCTATCATCATAGTTTATTTTTTGATAAATAAATTATTTTAACGTGTAGAAAAAGTTATATCATATTTAATAAAAAAAATTATAATATTAATTATAATTTTTTCTTTTAATTTTATGATTTTGATATTGACTTTAGTTGTGAGCTAACGCCAAAATATATATATATATATATATATATATATATATATATATATATATATATATATATATATATATATATATTCCTAATTAGATAAAATCTATTTCTACAAATGATTTTGGCATGGACTTCTAACCAAGCCCAAATCAAACATTAACATGTGATTTAAATTTTGGCTAAAATCAATATTAAAAAATTATTCCAAATTTTGAAAAAATAAAAAATAAAAACACATCTATCCCATGAGGGCCCACAGAGTCAAAGGCTGGCAGCCACATGATTCAGAAGGAGAGGACAACCAAACAGTAGAAAGATTGCCTCCCATGTGTCTCCTCTCCAATTTCAATGCATTTTCCTTGAACCCCCCATTTCCCATTCCTTGATGTTCATCACTTTATTCCCCCCTTCACTTCTTGCCCCCTCACATGTCTCATTTTCAACCACCATGGCTAGCTACAATGTCTTGTATTTTAATTATTGTTAGAAGTGGTTTCATACTTCTCTCTCATAATTTTTATTTTTGATTAATGGGTTCATAAAATAGTTTTATTAAATAAATATTGATTTTACAATTTTAATTCTATATAAAATTATATTTCCAACTCAAAAGTTTAAACTATTAACTAATTTTAGTATATCTCGAAAAAGATTTTCACAAACCCGATTGATCAATGAATCATTCTTTTGAATGAAAAATAAAATAAATCATTCCCATTTACTTGGATATTATCCATTCTGAATTTTTAAGATGACTTAATCGTCTGAGTTATTATATTATTATACTTATTATTCAAGATTATGTGAATACATCATCAACTATTTTTTAATGGTGTGGAATATGAACATGTAGAAAAATTGCCAATGCTTGGGACTCCACCAAAACAACTTTTTTTTCTCAAATGAAGAAAAAGAAAATTGTACTTTTTCAAAACCAAATTCCTCTCTTTCTAATTGGGTTGGCTTGTCATGACTCATGACTCTATGTCACATTTTCAATTGAGGAAAAGTGCCTTCCCATTCACCCAAAATGGACCCTTCCACAAATTTGGTCTAGGGTTTTGTTTTTGTTCAAACTTGATAAAATTTAAACTCATATTAATGAAATATGATATGCAATTGTTTAAGGATACAAATTTTTAAATATTAAAAATATTTTCTAAAATTATTATCAAATAAATTCTTAATTTATTTACAATTAAATAGACTCTTACAATATTTTAACAATTTAGAATTTACTATACCTTTTAGATATTAAAAATTAAAATAAAACTAAATGGTTTCTATAATAATCTATTAAAATCAATAATATGTTGACATAAATATTATTTTATTTTAATAATAACCCAAATTTATATATATATATATATATATATATATATGAATGGTTGAGTATAAAAGTTGAATTCGATGGCCATATAATTTTGACTAAATGGATCTCGATAGTGAACGGATTCATTATAATGAAAAGTTACGAACCTTATCCAATATTTCTCAACTTGTTTGGACCCCAAGAAAATAATGGGTGTGGGAGATAGATTTTGGCAAAAAGAAACGGTATCCATATAGCAGACAAGATCCTAGACAACTTCATTTATTTATTTATTTATTTATTTTTTCTGTTAGTTGTAATCTTAAAATTCTTTTTTTTTTCTTTTGAAATTTTGACCGTTTGTACAGCATGTACATATACTTCACGTATCTCAACGTCCTCGCCTCGTCTAGCAGAGGAAAAAGAAAACCGGTTTTTTGTCCGCACATTTTCCCTTATTTTCTCAGTGTTTCTCAGCTTCGACAATCTTTTCTAAGAATCATTTTCCTTCAAATCTTTCATTATTTACACAAAGTTTTATATATATGAACCCTTCTGGAAGAGGGGTTGATTGAAAGATCATCTCTTCCCTTGTTTTCACGTGTTGAGTTTTGAATTTTTCTCATTTTTCTCTCAAATGGGCATTGTTTTAATGGGTCTACTTCCTCTTGCTTTTGGCGTTCCCAAGAGGATTTTGTTGGAATTTAGTTATTAGGGGAATTTGGATTGATTTCACAGACACTCAGTTTTCTGAAAAATCCAATTCTTTGTTGGATTTTTTGAGATTTGGAGGCTGTATTTGGGATTTGGGATTAGTGTTTAATTCTTTAAGTAGAAAGAGTGAGAGGTTTGGTGAAATTTCTTCGTTGAAGTTAGAACTTGGGATTACATTTAGGGGTGCTTTGTTTCCTTTTGGATTACATTTGATTGATTGTCTTATTTTATTTTTATGTAAATAGGACAATCTCTGTGGATTTGTTAGTGTATTTTAGCTTGGATTTTTGAGGATTTGTCATTTATTTCAAGTGCCAGATGTTCCTATATTTAGGCTTAGGGTTTCTCCGATAGTTCTCTCACAAATTAGCATTCTAGGGGTTTCTCTAGCAAGAGGGTTTTCTGGATCTGAGAAAACCGCTGCATAAAAAGCTTAGGAAAGTTAAATTGGTAGCTGGTTTTTCGCTTTTGGTTCACGGGATCGCAAGGTTGTCACAGGATAGGTGTTGGGTTGTGTTCTGATTTTCAGCTAACCCAGTGACTTTATTGCTCCCTTTTTTCTATATCACCGTCAGTTTTTCATGCTCAAGAAGTGGGATAAGAGCCTAGAATCCATAGGAGTCTGAGTCAGTTTCTAGATTGTAGAGAGACCAAGAAGGAGGAGAGAGAGTAGAATGGGGCATTCTGCAGCAGTTTGGGATCATAGAACAGCAATTGAAGTTACAAAGGACTGGAATGGGATCGATCAGGTTGTGCTCCGGAACCCGCAAGGAGCTTCAGCACGGGTTACTCTCTTCAGCCTCTTTATTGCTACTTGATCAATTACAGTGATGAATTTGAAGAATTTTAGCTTAATGGTTTTATCTGTAATAGAAAACTTTGTGTTGGGTCTGATGATAATTTATGTTGAAATGGTTTTGGTTTGATGGTGTGATGTTTTTCTTTTGATGATTTTAGGTTAGCTTGCATGGAGGCCAGGTTACTTCTTGGAGAAATGAACAAGGGGAAGAACTTCTATTTACTAGCAGTAAGGTTTGGTTTTCCAATCCCACCTGTCCTTTAGGTACTCCAGTTATTGTTCTATTCGGGTTAATTTCTTAATTGGGCTGTCTGGCCGCTACTGATCCAAACAAGTTCTATTGAGTTTTCATCATTACATGGCTCGATATACTGCATTCTATAGTTGTGCTAACTTTGATTTTTGATAGAAATTTGCATTTTGACTGTTACATACCGGTGCTTATGACATTTACTGCACTGTTTGTTGGACCGAGCCAATAAAATCATACCCAGCAGCGTGTTGTAACATTGTTTGATAAAAAACTAGGACATGGCTAAATGAAGGATTCTTTTTGGACTTATCCAATTGAAATGATCTTCTTGATTGTGTTGGCCCCGACTGATATTGATGATCTATGTTAATAGACAAAAGATATTTTGGGTTACTGAAACTACAAGTTGATCACTATTAGATGATCACCACAGACCTACCAGAAACAGGTAGCCATCAGTTGAAAATTTGCACATGCTGACTACATTCATGAGATAATTTGTAAATCACCAAGCAGAAAAAACCAAGAAATGGATATGCAACTGATTTATTATCTGTTCTTGTGTCAATTGTAGGCGATCTTTAAGCCCCCGAAAGCAATGAGGGGAGGAATCCCTATTTGTTTTCCCCAGGTATTTTCAATCCTGTTTTTCATGGCAAAGCAAATAATGGTCTTTGGACATCTCTAACTGATGGTAGGTTTTATACCAATGCTTGTGAAGTTTGGAAACTGTGGATCACTGGAACAACATGGGTTTGCAAGGAACAAGCTTTGGACAATTGATGAAAATCCTCCACCTCTGCCCCCAAATGATTCCCATGGCAAATCCTTCGTTGACTTACTACTCAAGCCAACTGAAGAAGATCTGAAGGGCTGGCCACATAGGTACGAACTTAGACAAGGTGGAATCTCTAAATGTTTCACCATATAAAGCCATTAGCGTCAAATCTTGTGATACATGAAGATTCAAATAGCCTCTCAGAACTTCATCTCATTATGTTAAGTAGCTTTTATGTATAAAGCTCTTGCATGTTTGATCGAGTTCGTCTTGTTTAAGTGTGTGGTTGTTAACATGACTGCATGTTGCTCACGTACCTCTTTCTTTGCCTCAGTTATGAGTTTCGTCTGAGGATATCTCTTGCAGCAGATGGAGTTTTGACCTTGATATCGCGCATCAGGAACATCAATGGCAGGCCATTTAGTTTCTCTTTTGCTTATCACACATATCTGTCAGTTTCCGACATAAGGTATGGAGGATATTGTTGAATTAAAAAGTAGTTTGTACGCATCTATACAGTTACTTTTCTTTCTCTCCTCTTTTACATCCAACAATCATAAATGAGGCAAAGTATGGGATACCTGTGTTGTCAAGGAGGACTAACATCAACTTTTTGTTTAATCTCATGCAAGATATATGGTATTCGGACTTTTATAACGTGATTTATATCCACAGTGAAGTGAGGATAGAAGGCTTGGAAACCCTTGACTACCTAGACAACCTTTGCCAAAGGGAGCGGTTCACAGAACAAGGAGATGCCATTACTTTTGAATCTGAGGTCAGCATCCTCTTGATTACTACAGTATGACATGTTAAGGATTTATATTAGTGACTATATCAGGAATGGAGCTAAGCCACAAAATTTCCTTAGGGTGGGGACTCTAGAGGATTGGGAAAATGTCGGTCATGGCAAAATACCAAATTTTGTTTCATTTAAAGTTGCATGAATCAATGTCCATTTTCATTTTCTATGCACTTTTGGGTAAAAGGAGTGAAGCTTGGATGAGCATATTTTTTAGCATATTTTCTGTCCCTTGCAGGTGGATCGGGTGTATCTTAGCTCATCACATTTGATTGCCGTCCTTGATCATGAAAAGAAGCGGACATTTGTAATAAGAAAGGAGGGCCTACCAGACGTCGGTGAGATGCCTTTGATATGTTATAAAAGTTAAATTTATGAGTTTTGACTTGTGGATGGTACATGGGGCTCAACTCAGATCTATGACAAATTTATTTCCATATCTACACAGTGGTTTGGAATCCATGGGACAAGAAATCAAAGGCAATGGCAGATTTTGGCGACGAGGAGTACAAACAGATGCTTTGTGTTGATGGGGCAGCGATTGAGAAACCCATCACCTTGAAGCCTGGTGAAGAATGGACCGGGCGTTTGGAGCTATCAGTTGTGCCTTCAAGTTTCTGCAGTGAGTATCTAGATCATTAGAGGGAGATGTCACTGAGAAAACTGTACAAGTTGTGGCCCCCAGTTGTTAGTTGTAATTGTCCAAATCTACTTTTAGACGTGTTTGTAGTGTTAAAACTCAGAATGAAAATGTAATCAAGTTGCAGTTTTCTGAGACCAGGGTCATGAGAAATTACCCCCCTGTAATTGACTAGAAAATTCCTTGATTCTTTTTCAAGAACGGCAGCTGAGCTGCCTCCTTTTTTTTTTTGTTTTTTTCTAATTGTTTTTGTTTAGATATGGAAGATTCCCATCGACCCAAGAAAAATTAGAGATGAATTGAAATGTGAAAGGAGATCTGGTTCCATGAATTTGGATAACTTTGAAAAAGGTGGTCAAACTTGTTTGGGGGAAAGGAAAACATTTTCTTTGGAAATGACTCACAAAGTTGCATTAGGTCTAGCCTCTTACGGTCTTACCCACCTACGATATTGACTTGGGTGTTGTGTTTGGGAAAAGGCAGAGTTTATTTGGAGATTACGTCTCCAATTGCTTCTACATTTTCACCATCAGCTTTCGTCTCTTGTGGAAATCAAGAATTCCTCCCACTTTTGCTTTCCATAGAAACAGGTGGAGCCATCAGAAGGAGCTTGTTTCTGTGGATTCCTGTTGATCTGCATATGTTAATACTGAGCAAAACATTAACCAACTCATCTCAGAATACGATAATTTTTGGGTATCAAAACCCTGTTAATGCAGTAGGATGTGATGCAGAACCCAGAAGTATCAGATGTCAACAATTTTCTTTTAACACAACTACCTTTTTTCACAAAGATATTGCATAATACAAAACTGCAGTTGTCTGAGTGTTAAAGTACCAGAAAAGTATCCCAAAATGAAAACAAGAGGACTATGCAATGACCCTAGTAAAAGTTTTGAGACATTGTACAAGCTGATTTTAGCAAACAATGCCCGCCAATTCCAGAATCCAAGAAAATTTCCATGTAAAGATCAGACGAACTGAAAATTAACACTGAGCAGATGACCATGGAGGCAACACAGGCTTTTACATCAAATACCTGAAATAGAAATTTTAAGCAAACCGTAAGCTATACGATGGTATGGTAAATTGTTATTTTTGTGTCTTCATCAGTGCCGTATTACTTCACGGCTCAATTTTGGAATGATTTTTCTGATTTAACATAGAAAAGCAGTTTCTGGGTCAAATAATTGTGTTGAAAAGCAGAAACCAGCAGTCACTATCCTTCTAAAATACAAAATTGAGGCTTCAAATTGGGGGCCTTTAGCTTCTTACATTGATTTTTAAGCTATGGACCTCGACGATACTCCAGTTGCTTGGTATTCTCTAATAATACCTGCCAACCACACCAACAAAAGAGATACCAACTTTTTCAAAGAAAGAAAAGCAAGCAATGATATTGATGTGAATGAGCATGCTTGAATGCAGAGTCACAAGATTAAATTTTAAAATGGAAGCAAGACCAATATTGTGTTTGACTACGAGCAAATCAAGTTGAGATTTTCTTACTTCTCGAATGTAATTTGCTATTGCCTTGCAGCCTTCTATTGCAAGTTGCATGACATTTTCAAAAATATCCATTGGTAACTTAGCATCCATCTGCAGAGAAACATCACAAATGAAAACCTAAGAGGAAATCTTAATGTCTCCTTACTTGAGCAAAGTCCCTCGCCCAAATAATGAAAAATTTCAATACCAAACTCATTCGAGTAATGCAAAAAAGGCAAAACGGGTTAAAGAAGTTGAATGTTGAGGAAAAATTCTAGCTTCAAACACATGATAAAAATTACATCTGATCCTAGAACCATAAGATTAAAAGGTGGTAAAAGGAATCCATAATTCATATGTTTTTCCAGAATATTTGTTTGTAACATGGGAAAAGGTTTCAAAAGAATAAAAGCTAGGAAAGAGCAGTTTTGCAAATCCTAAAACTTTGTCAATGTTCAAGTACAGCAGGAATAACCTGAGATGTTAATTAACAAAAGGAAATAGTGAAGATCAGAAAAGAAAATGAAACTATGAGATATGAACCTGAAGAAGAGTCACTTTGTCTAACTTAGGTAGAATTCCTACAGTAACATCGGGACCTCCAGCACTATCTTCAACATAGTTCAGATCTGCCGAAATAAAAGGTTTCAATTATAATAAAACCTGCTATAGAATCAGATGAGAACCCCATTTGGAAATGAGATATAGTTGTGTAAAGGTGAGGGAGAAGGATGCACTGGTTTACCAAGTAGTGGAGTGCTGTTAAGGTATCCAGCACTACATGAAGTAACAAGATCACGCATCGGAATCCCAGCATCAGCAAGGGCCAAAGTTGCAGCATTGATGCATGCAGATCTTGTTCCTGTAGGCAACTGACGCCTCAATTAGGGAACCTTTTTCCCATTCCAGAAGATGGACTCATCACATCAAAATATTCAATCAGCATATTTACATATGATAACAGAACAAATTGAAGTAACAGGCCTCCCAATTAGTGTTCCAGGATATTAGCTCCTTTGTCACACTCAACACAGCAATCAATCATATGAGAGATCTCCAAAACATCATGTTTATTTAGCCTTTTAAACAGATTAAACTTTAAATAGCTTCCCTCACTGTAGGCTCACCAAAAAGATTCCACAACAATAAAATGGAGGATCTGATGTTGCTAAATTTGCTAAGTTATCACTCATCTCACACATTCCACGGGGTAAGTGTGTTTGTACACTACACACATGCCATGTTATCACTCATCTTATGCATGCCATGAGGTAAGGACGTGTATAAGCATGCCATCACATACAGAAAGATGGCAATAAATACCCAAGCAAGCACATATACAAGCCATGTTATCACTCATCTCACAAATGCCATGAGGTAAGTGCATTCATGCATGCTCACACATGCACACACACAGAGGGTGAAAATAAATACACACACAGACACATGCTAAGTTATTTATCATTCCACATCATGCTATGAGCTCGGATAAACACACACACAATCAAAGGGTGATAACTACACACATGCATGCATACACACATGTACAAATGCCATGAGGTATGTTGTTCACATGTGCACACACTGACATATTCTCACTCATCCCACAAATTTCATGAGGTAAATGCATGCACACACACAAACAGAGGGTGATAAATATAAAAGCTAAGTGAAAACAAAAGCTAAATAAAAAGGAACTCTGCAGTCATCAAGAAGTTCACTGTATAGGCACTCCTAATTTGAGTTTTGAGTTACCTCCATCTGCTTGGAGAACTTGAACAAAAATGTCTATCTGCAAATTAGACAAGCAAGGCTTCAGTGAAAGATATTGTACCAACTCATGGAGGAAAATTCCCATAAAATAATGTGGTTGCACCTGAGAACGAGGCATTAGGTGTGTTAATATGCATGCTTCCATAGTTTGGCGAATAACTAGAGATATCTCTGTGGATCGCCTGCAGGTAACAACAAAACATATATACAATATTAAAAGAAGTCCCCCCTTATATATAAATATATAATATATTTTAATTTGCTCATGCAGCAGATGCATTCATGTTCAAAACCAATCAAAATCTTTACCATGACAAATATATCAGAAACAAGTGACAGGAAAGTAAAATGATAAATAACAGAGAATAACCTGTCACCCTTTGGTTTCCTCATACGATCTCCAGTGCTAAAATTAGCCATTGTATACTCACAACGAACCTGGAAAGACGTATTAATACTGACATGATATAAAAACCATAGATGAATGGACCAAAAAACAAAAGAAACAACATTATAACCAAAAACATATTACCAGTGCCTGGTCACTAATTTGCTGGCTCCTATTTTCAACCTGGAAAACAGAACAGATCAGTCAAAACATATAGAAGCAGCCCATTCTATAAAAGTGAATATAAAAACCATTGAACAGTTTTACAGTGATAGGTTATAGATAAAATGAGAGACAGAAAATTGAATAGACAACACACCTGCAGTATAGCATGCCTATTTTAAATATCTGGAGTGTATTAATATCGAATTCTTCAATTTTTCCCAACCCCAAAGAGATTGGATCATGGTTATTTGTTTCCCAAATACATACCCGAATATCACTCAGAAATCTTTTACAAAACAAGGTCTAAGGACATATGCTTAAACCTCAACAAAGAAATTAAGTTGCAGTCATTGAACCACAAATATTCATCTTGTTATATCTTAATTAACTCATAATGTTGTCCATTCAGGAACCTTCATAATTTCCTTTCTTTTCAGTATACTTTGTAGTTCGCTCTTGAATTTTCAGACCAGTAGCTGTGGGTCTCCCCATCTTTCCCAAACCCTGTATGAGGTAGAAACTCATCTTGGGTGATGCACACCCAAACATATGCAGTGGTATGGTGGGAATTTTGCTTTAAGTATTAAGTCCTTGATTGAAAGAAGATAGATCTCCTCCCATTTTTATGAAACTAATGCTAAAAAACAGTTGATGATAGGAAGATTGGGTTAGAAGGCATTAATCTAAGGGTACCTCTCTAGGGCCATACACTGCAGCAATTACTTTGGTGTTGCCCATCTCAAAAAATGCAGAACTGCAATTATGTAACAGTTGAAATTAAAAAGAAAAAAGAAAAGAAAAGAAAAATAAAAATAAAAGAAATGCCAGAAGCTATATTAGCAGAACAAAATCTTAGTACCCATCTGCCTTGGCCACAGCACCAATCTCTCCTCGTATCTGCCTCATCTGAGATTCCCAGAAGGAAAAAAAAAAAAAAAGAAGTTAATGGGTCATTAGGCGCCTGAGAAAATGGAATTTAATTACATTATCCATCTGTTTGCTTGCCAAGAAAACTGACAAAGATAAAAAGAAACACGATGTGAAATTCAATATTTTCCACCATCTAGAAAATGAGGAAGACTTCTAATTAACTTGGCCAAATATCTGACACAACATAACAAAACTCATTAACAATGCTTTTTGGAGCCAGGGTTTCAATTTTCTTTTCTTTCCCTCACTATTTCTCAGCAATCAAGCAGGCCATAGTATGTAGTATACACATGTTACATATGGTCATAAACACACTATCAGTATATTTTTTTCAGGAAAAACATCAACACAAATACATGTAGAAAGAGGGAGAGAAGAATACCTCCATGGGACGGCGGCCATCCAAGCGAAGTCCTTCAGGGCTCACAAACTCCATAATAACTACAAATCCTGAACTAAAGAAAAGTTCAAGTTGTAAATAGTAGGAAAATTTAGAGGACCGTTAGTTTACAAAATAACAAAACGCAAGGAAACCCTAATTCAAATAAAAGAATGACATTTAGCATCACTGGATAAAACTAAAAAAATACAGTAAAAAAAAAAAAAAGGAAACATGCAAGAAGGGATTTAAACCCCAAACAGAACTTCTAATTATGTGTCATGAGATATCATCAAAAAATGAAAATTAAGGAGAGAAAACCCAAGACCTCCCAGAGAAAACCTCCTCCCTTGATCACATACTTCCCAATCATGGTTTCAACTTCGGAAATTGAAAACACACAGATTACACATTTACTCACGAAATTTCAAATACAGAAGTACACTTTCCCAAGGAGAGATGACTCCTGATGCTGAGAGTATCATCTGAATGGAGTGATATAAAATCCATAATCTTTAAAAACAGCTAAAAATTGCTTTTTCAAACAAATGTTTCAGAACTATTAGCCTGATAATGCAATTTTCAAATTTGGGTGTGGCGCTTGTATCAATAAATACATGTTTACAGCTTACAATCAACATCAAGATTCAAGAATAAATTGAAATTTTCCTCGAAAACAATCACTTGCCCAGAAACCCTTTAACCAAAAGCAAGAAACCGAGCAAACCCAAATCAATCCTCACCAACAATTATCAGAAATGCACAACAGAGAATGAAACTCAATTAAGGTACGATGATAAAGAAATTCCAAAAGATCATAAAAAAAAAAAAAAAATAGGGAGAGCAAAGAAAGAGAAAAACGAAACCGTTTAGGCCTAGAAGTGGTGGCCGGTGGAGGCGTATCGATGGCGAGGGCGACCAGTGCTCTCTCTCCTTCCGGCGAGGTGTAGGGTGAACAGCACGTTCGGGGTTTTGCAAGGGTTTTAAATTAAAATTTCATTTTTTTTTCTATTTATTTTATTTAGGCTAAATTATGTTAGTTTTTAGAAAATAAAATTTTCATCAAGTGTAATTTTAAATTTGTGAACTTAGCAATATTTCAACCGTTAACAAAATACAAAGATTAGTAAAACCGTCAAACCCGTTTGAAAAAACATTTTTTTTAAAACAATAGTTTATAAAAACTAATTTTAATTTTCATAAAATAAAAATTTATTTAGCAACATAAAATATTTTTAATCTATTTTTAATATTTTAAAATAATTTTTATGTCTAATATTTTATTTTAATCATCTTATATATTAATATAATTATTTTTTTAAACAATCTTAAATATTTTATAGAAACACAAATCTTTTATTCTTAAAAATATAAAATATAAAATAATTTTTTTAACGCATTTTCTTAATTATATTTAAAATAGTTCCCAACCCGTAATTTAAAAACAAGGAAAAAAAATGGAAAGTTTTCCTAAATTTTTTATTTTATTCTTAAAAATAGTAAACTTGTAATTATTTTATATGTGGACAAAAGATGGAGAAAATGAGTGTATTGGCCCAACCCAATCCAACTCACTTTTTGGTTGACCCTAACTGTGTGTCTGACTTGACTGCCACCCCGGCCCAACTACCGTATTGGGCCGAATCTGGGCCCAACTACCTTATTGGGCCGAAGCTGGGCCCAACTCTTATATATAAAGTTATATTAATATTGGAATAAAAATTTATAGATCAATACTAAATTTAATAATAATTAAAATATTTTGCCGACAAAAATTTTAATTAAAGTAAGAAAAATGGACTGAGCAACCATCATGACAATGAAGACCCAACTCCAATAGCGGCCTCCCATTTCCCCAAATTAAATAAATTTTCTAATTCAATTTCTATCCTCATTTGCAAAATGACTAAAAGGCCCTTGCATTCTCCAAGATATTAGTATATTACACTCGCCCCCACGTTAGAGCAGCAATGGACGTGTTTCATTGACCGTTTGGAGTCTTCTGAATGGATTTGACTCATTTTATACATATATTTATCCTTCAAAATAGTTTAATTTTTAATATTATAATTAACGGCTCTTTTGGGGATGATTTTAAGAGGGATTAGGCATGATTTCTAATCCTTATAAAACTGTTTTTTTTAATAAAAATGAAGTGTTGGATAAAATTTTGAAAACCATCCTTAATAATTTTTCAAATACTTCAAAAAAAAAATTATTTATAATTTTTTTATATATACTTATTATCAAAAATCATTATTATTATTATTATGTTAATATATTCAAACACCACTAATAGTTTTATTAAAAGATTCATGAATCATCTCTATTATTTATTTTCAAAATTTTTATTGTTTATATAATTACTTTTATTTAAACAAATACGAAAAATAATTTCTTATTCCTCGACTAAATTAAATAAACTATCATTAATTTTTAATGATAGTTTGATAATTATGCTTTTAAACGGTTTTTGTTATATAAAATAAAAATATTAATGAAAATAAAAATATATTTTTTAAAAATAAAAAATAATATATTTTCATACTAAAAAGCATTTCAAGTTCATACAAGCTTTTGTTTATAAAATATTATATAACAGTTTTTAAAAATTATTTTCTTTTCAAAACTATTTTTTAAAAATACTTCAAAAATATAACCTTAAGCTTTTAAAAAGTCCAATTAATAATCAATATTCACTTTCTCTTTTATTTATATATATATATATATATATATATATATATATATATATATATGATAGTTTTGAGGTCTACAATCTTTTTCCTTATCTACCATATTTTAATAACGTGAGGCCATGCTATGGTGGGCGGAAAAAGAAAAAAGGCGGTCGGTGTTGTTGGGATGGGCATGTGGATTCTAATGTTGTCATTTTTTCCAGGCATTTTGTATTAATTTTGTTTGAACCGTTGGGTTGTCTGCCACTTTGGTGGGTCATGTATCGTTTCAATTTTAGTGCCAGGGGGGAACATACATACATGATTGCCTTCCGAGAAAATAAAACTCATAAACAATACTTTCTTTTCTAGGTCATAATCCATGACCTTTTATCATCATTATAAAATGCCTTTCTACACAAAATCAATAAAATTTTCATTATATATTGTTGAAAGTTTATTCAAAAATAAAAAATAAAAAATATTTTAAAAACATAAGCATCCAATTCACTATATTTTCTAAATTTATTTTTTAAAAATATTTTTAAATTAAAAAACAAAAAACAACTTTTAAAAAATATGGTCAAAAAGTCCTTTTATTTTTAAAATTTGATAAAAATAACTTATACTTATTTTTAAATATTTTTAAAAATGATTTTATATAATAACAACCAATGTGAGAAATTTTTAAAAACAATTTTCTAGTTTTAAAAATAGAAAATCGTTTTTAAATCCTACGACTAAACAAACTTTTAAATTTTTTAACTAGGGGAATGAAAAGTTTATAATTATAATTTAATGAATAAATTATAATAATTAATAAAAAATAGTTTTTTTCTTCTAATCCATGAATATAGTCCCGGACCACATCAAAAATGACCAAAAGCCCCAACTGTGTGATGCGATTGCTTCTGCGTTACATAAACTGTGTACTACAGTGACATCGATTGTAAATAAGGGCCGCGGTTAAGGGTATTGGCGTAATTAAAGAAAGGCTTTCAACGTATTCTTCTGGAAGTTGTCGTTAGCGAAAACGACACCGTACTGGATAACGGCTGCCCAGAGCCCGTCCACGTGGACGAACGAGTAGCATTCAACTCCGCTCCACCATCACACCTGTAATTAGATCGTTAAATAATAATTATATGAATTTACACTATTACTATACTGTCCTTACACAAATATGAATTTCCAAAACTATCCTTCATATCATAATGTCAGCTGTCTCCTACTTTAAATTTTATTATGATTTTTCATATGAATTAATAATTGCATCTTAGTCGTTAGTGTTGGGTTACAACTTTAATCATATTTGGTCACTAAAATTTTATAGTATAAAAGAATATTATATCTAAGTTTTAGTATCAATAACAAATATTAATATACAATTTATAATGATATTTAATAAATTTATTTTTATTTTAGTTTGTAGGAATTAATTTTGGTTTGTTAGGAAGGGTATTTTTATAATTTGGAAAATGAAAGAGGAAAGCTGGAGTAGAGAGCTGAGGAGAAGAGTGGCAGAAACTTTCCCGCCATGTCAGCATATGAGAGCCGCGCGTGAATCTCGCTGATTAAATTTCTGCCACCCCGAGTTTTCCATAACAAGACAATCTTTCTCTTCTCTCTCCTCTCTCTATCTCTGGACTGTTTGGTCATATTCTCCTTCTCGTCAGATCAGATCTCCCAATCTTTAATCTCCTTCAGTTTCTCCATCAATTTTGGGCCGCATCTTACTGGATTTCTTTCTCGAGATTTGCTCCAATGTGCTCCTGTTGAGGTTTGTATGTCTCTGCATGTTATTTTCTGCCTTTTTTTTCTTTTAATTTCCCTTCGTTTTTTCAAGATTGTTTCGGATTTTATTGCGTGTAATTCGATTCAAATTTTGTTGTTCATGATTGAGTAATCTGGATTTGCATCACAAGTTTGGGAGGATTAATGACATTGAATTCTCAGATTGTGTTGGATTCCATTTCGGTCATCGCTTGTTATTTCTAACATCAGATACAGCCTCATTTAATCTGCATTCAATTCTACCGGAAACAATTATCAAATTTTCACGGCCGTAATGGGGAATTTTTTTTAATGTGAACATCACATTTTTCCGTTCGGTCGGCGAGAAGATTTAGAAACAAAAGAAGTTCAACTCAACTGAGCCTAATTCAAGTATCCGGCTCAGTCGAGGCGACTTCTCAATTCACGGAAACCAAAACAAGCGATATGAACAATTTTCGTTTTTCTGCAGGTTTGTCGGCGACCAAATAGAGCAGGATAAATTTTGCTTTTGCAGGATTCTCGAGAGCCATACAGAGCATAATTAAAAAAGAAAAAAAAAATCGAATTGAGGAATGGCCGAACCGCCAAAACCAGTTCTCCAGAAACCACCGGGTTACAGAGACCCCAACGCGCCAGTGCGGCTCGCCCCGAAACCGGGGCTCCGAAAGCCGATTCTTCCTTCAACGTTTCCAGTGAAGAGGAGGCGCAGGAGCTGCTGTCGTATCTGCTGCTGCTTCTTCTGCATTTTCTCTTTCATTCTCATAATTATCCTTTTCCTTGGTGGAGCATTTTTCTACCTCTGGTTCAATCCGAAAGTTCCGGTTTTTCATCTACAGTCTCTCAAGATCCAACGCTTCAACGTCACCGTCAAATCTGATGCCACATATATAGATTCGCAAACGGCCGTCAAGGTGGAAGTGAGGAACCCTAACGACAAGATAACGTTCAGATACGGCAAGACAAGTGTGACGCTGACCGCTGGGCTTGGGGAGGATGAGACCGAGTTGGGATCGGGGAGTTCGGGCGAGTTCACTCAAGGGAAGAAGAGTACAACGGTCGTGAAGTGGACTGTCCATGAGAAGAATGTCTTGGTCGCTGATGAGGTTGGAGCGAAGCTGAAGGCTCGGTACCGAAGCAGAGCTATGGTGGTTTCTGTGGTGGTTCGGACTAGGGTCAGTTTAGGTGTGGGGGGTTGGAGGATAGGGACCGTGGGGATGCATATTTCATGCGGGGACGTCGCCTTGAAGAAGCTCGACGGTGGCGACATGCCCAAATGTACCGTTAATGTGCTCAAATGGTAAGAATCTTCATACTTCCTATAATCATGTTCCCTTCTAAATCTTATTATAAAAATCTTTGAACTTTGGATTAAACCCTGATTTTATTTTTCGGCACACATATAATTTCTGTAATTTAAAAAAAAACATATTTAAAATTATTAGACTTTTATCTTATATTTTCAAACTTCATGTCACTTCTTTCCCTCTTTTATATAAAAACTAAAAATCACAAAAATTATAAATTTTAAAGCAATTATTATTATATTTGATTTTTATTTTATTTTCCCTTTTTCTTTCTGCATTTGTGATTCAAACATAATCCAAGAGTTCTGAAAAAAATATAAAGTGGGGTTTGGTACTATTAATTATAAATTAATGCGATGATTGCATGGGTGAAATGTCATGGTCTATACACTTGATTTGCTCACCCTCTGATCGAGTGGGTTGCGTTGTTTGCAGGATCAACCTTCACTGAAATCGTTTTCACTTGAAGAAGCTGAGGTTGGGGTGGGGTTGTTTATATATATATATATATATATATATATATATATATATATATATATTATATGTATGTGTATAATCTAATATTTATATACACCTATATTCTTTCCTTATATAGAAGAAAAGATGGACACATGGGTTTTTGGGTTTGATTGAATTTGTTGGGATTTATTCCTTTCTTTCTTATTTTGCTTCAAAAAGGCAAAAAGGAAAATAAAATAATAATAATAATAATAATAAAATTCCTTTTGAATGGATTGATGGAGGATCATGACAGCTGTCCGTTTATCATTACTTCAGAGAACAGAGAAAGGGAAAAAAAGGAGATAAAGGTGTAACGTGTATTCGAGAAACGTATCACAAGATCCATAAAAGAGCAAAAAGAAAAAAGAAAGAAAAGGGCAATGGAAGATTGAAAGTGGCCCTCGAGATTGCCACTTTGCTTAGTGAGAGAAGATTCTTACATTCATTTAGGATTATTGAGTTGTGATTTTAATCATATTGTAATCGATCATTGTGGAAAGATAATCTTTATTTCTCCCCTTTTGTCCTTTGCTTCGTGGGATTGAAATCAAACGAATCCAAATGATCATGTTCTTTTTTATAGTTTCCCATTATTTATGATACTATTTTATAACAAAAAAATAATAATATTAATTCTCATTACCACGTAATAATTTAAATATTTAGGTGGATTTGAGAAAATGATTTTTTTTTTAATTTATAATTTCAGGCTGATTTTGTAATGATATAATATAAAGTGGGAGTTATGCCGACACTATAATGCCTTTTGTTTAGGGATAAGATTGGATTGGAATTGCAGTTGTCAAATCCAACTTTAAATTTCTTGTTCAGAAATCGTGCGTGAATGTTCTTTTAAGTCGGACCATAAAGATTGGTAGACTTGAAGGACCCTTTCGGATGGCCTGGCCCTTATTTGTACTTGGAATCATTATTGATGTCTTGGAAATACGGTGTCACACAATCCAAAATAAAAACCGTGTACAGTACATTTTCCAAAGAAGAAAATCCAGGGTACTAATTTCAATAGCCTTAATATAACTAAATCGACTAACTCCCCTCTTCATGTTATGAATTTTAAACTTGTAAAGAGGAATAATGAAGATTTAGATATAATTAATAAAAACTTCTTATAGTTGCAAAATGTAAGGTCCTAGAAGTCTAGAGGATTTCCTTTGAAAGTTTGGGAAGAGGTTTGTAAACTTAAATCTAAACTAGGATTAGGAATTAGGAGGAATGAAGATGTTAATAAAACTTCAATTACTAAACTAGGGTTGAGAATCTTCATGGATAGTGATAACATTTGGATTAGGATCGTGAGAGAAAAGTATGTTAAAAACGACAATTTTTTTAATATCTTAAAAAAAAAAAATTATTGTTTGGAAGAAAGTTAGTAATTATAAAAAATATATTAAAATTGAGCTAAAATAGTGCATAGGAGATGGGAGGAAACCCTACTTATAGATAGATTATTGTGTTTGCATGTCGCCTTTTATTTCTTTTGTGGATGAAAATCATTTACATTGCATCAATTGTGATGTCAAAGTGTATGACTTTATAAATTAGAATTCCAAATAGTGAAATTTACTGTTTATTTTCTCGATCCTTCATCCAAGTATTCTATCAAATATTAAAGCAATCCCTATTCCATCGTCTTCTTTTTGTAATAGGATTTTTTGGGGTTTCTCGTAAGATGATGAGTTCATTCTTAAGTCAATTAATTGAACAATGAGAAAGCCTCTAATGCATTCTAAATCTAGAATTCTACATTGGATTTGGAAATTAAATCTTATATATATATAAAAAAAATTATTATAGCTAGTTATTAGAAATGTCTTTCTTACTTACAGATAACTAATAGTTGGAATAATTAAATTTTCAAACATGTGTAGTCTATGCAATCAAGACATTGAAAACATTGACCATGTTTTTAAAAATTGTTATTTTGTTAAAAGAATTTGGGATCACATAAAATTTAACTGTCTTAAACATCTTTTGTTTGAAGGTGATTTTTTTTTTAGATTGAAATTGTGTATAAAAACTATAAAATTAATTGCAAGATTTTCAACATACCCTATATAAAAAAAAGTTGTCATTATTTTATGGAATGTATGGATTTGTAAAAATAAGATGATGTTTAAAAAGATCTAATCCAACGTTTTTTTTCATAATTGAGAAAACTACATTAAACTTTCAAAATTTACAAGAATATGTAATATATAACTAACTCTTATCTTTTAAAATGAAAGACGTAATGTCCCTTAAAACGGTTGAAAAAAAGATTTGTTGAATTCCTCAAATTAGTGAAATTTTCAAAATAAATTTTGATGATTCAAGAGTAGATGATTAAAGTACATTATGTTAGATCTTAATAATATGATAAAAATGGTTATAAGTAGGCATGTGAAGTAATGCATTAATAATTATTGCAGAATATGTGACTTTTAGTGATGACGAGTTAACTACTAAAAATAATGAATTTTTAAACCTAAGAAACGGAGGTGACTAAAAAATAGTGATAAATAGTTATAATAAAAACAATAATATTCCTAATTCTATTATGTTATTAATAGAAAATATTTTTTTTATTTATAAAAAACTACATATTTTGGCTTTTTATATTCAGTGAAAAGTTTATAATAAGTCATGAAAAAGTAAAAAAACAAACAACCTAAATTATAAGAATAAATTACTTTAATTAAAAAGTAAAAAAAACAAACACCACCTAACCTAACGTCTTTCTTATTATTGAGAAAACTATCTAAACTTTCAAAATTTACAAGCAGATGTAATATATAACTAACTCTTATCTTTTAAAATGAAAGATGCGACTTGCGAGGTCCCTCAAAATGGTTGAAAAATAGATTCGTTGAATTCATCCTATTAGTATAAATTTTGATGATTCAATAGTAGAGAATAGAAGTACATTATGTTAGATTATTAGAGATTTGAATAGTATGATTAAAATGGCTATAAGTAGGCATATGAGGTAATACATCAATAATTATCGTAGAATGTGTGACTTTTAAAGATGACGTATTAGCTACTAAGAACAATGAATTATTAAATCTAAAAAATAAAGGTGACTAAAAAACGGTGACAAATAATTATAATAAAAAGAGTAACATTTTTAATTATATTATGTTATTAATGGAAGTTAAATCAAGATTTTAATACTTATGTTTTTCGTCAAATGTATGAAGAACAGGTAGAATAATAAATTATTTAGTTAAAAAAATATTTATAATTTAGAGTTTATCATTTGGAGGTCATTTTTTTTCTAAAAATGTTATATAATTTGGATTTGAATATAATCCTAGTTCATCTTTCAATTGAATGTGTACATACTCTACTTTGTAGTTTATTTCCATAAAAAAAAAAAAGAAAAAAAAATCAAACATGATAAATACAATAAAGTATTAGAAAAGGTTTTAAATTTCTTTTAAAATTATTGATAAATAACTTTTAATATGACTTGATTGGGGTATTGTTTAGACTTAAAGCTTTTCCATAATTTGAATCTTATCATGACTTGGACGTCTACACGACTTAGGCTTAATTTAGGCCTTAGTTGAACTTATCCCAACAACCTTAATTTTGGCCTTAGTCAAACTTATTTAAACAATGTTGATCAAATACTTGAAAAACTTGATCTCAAATGTAAAATTTTTTTTTTTTTTTTTTGGTTTGAAGTGCGATATTAAATAAAAAATTGATAAAATTAGTAAAAAAAAATATGATTAAAATATGAAAAATATAAACCAATTATAAAATTAAGACTTGATGAGATGAATTAATAAAGAACCAAGATTATTCGACCAATTATTAAAAATTTTTTAAAAAAATTGCATTGATGTTAAGGGTCAACAACCTCAACCAGTAAAAACCCAGTTTCGGAAAAGTCAAGTGGGGCCCAAAAAAACAACCGATTACAGGAACTGTGGAGACTCCTTCAACCACAGCCGTCCGTTTAATATTAAAGAAATAGCCATCATTTCTGAGCCAGAAACTCAGCAAAAGAAAGACTCTGAAATCGTCGGGTAGACGTACACCTCACTTTTATCTCTTCATCTCTCCGTCTCCCCACTTATTTTCATTTGCTCTGAACTTTCTCTCTCTAAAATTCTCTCTCTAGATTAGAGCCGTCCGTGGCGGTCGGAGTTAGGGTTTCGGCATGGCCTCGAAGCGGATCTTGAAGGAGCTCAAGGATCTCCAGAAAGATCCTCCGACATCTTGCAGTGCTGGTATACTTTTGTTTTATTTTATGTAAAAGACCTTTTTTTTTTTTTTTTGTAGCGGTTTGTTTGGTGGCTGAGAAATCGGAGGAAATGAACGGAAAAATCCTGATTTAATTTTCCTTTTTTCTGGTTCCGCGTTTTCTGCGAAAATTTCTCGGCATCTGAACGGTATTCGGTTTTCCGTTTCAGTTCTTTTGGTTAGAGTTGTTGCTTGTTTCCCTTGGTCCTAATGCTCATTTCGGGGTCGATCTACGAGTTTCGTGAATAGTACAAACTTATATACACATATGTTACAATATACATACAATTACATATTTATTGCTCGTGAATCCATGGATTTTTGTTTCTTCTTGGAATAATTTAAAATTTACACTAGTCCTGAAAATTACGTAGATAATATATCTTTTGATTTCAGACTAAATCGATCTTTTACAAGCTTTTGAAACATGAGTCGAATATATTATAAAGGAGATAGAAAGGGGGAAAAAGTATTCGGGGTTTAGAAGAATGAGGGGTTTTAAAACAGGTGCGAGTTGATTAGGACACTATATAAATATAAATGTTGCAGGTTTTGGGAAACTGAGACTTCGCAAAAAGCTACACAAGGTGCAAGTTAATCTTGATCATGCGTTTGTTTATAGATACAGAATGAAGTCATAGTTTTTTTTTTGATGGATGATTGTTCGAATTTATAATTATTTTTTTTTTGGGTATGTATTTTTTTCTTAAATTATATATAGAAATGAAAGCCTTTGATGTAATTCTGGAGTCATGAAGGGTTGTGTTTTCATGAAAAAGCATCACAAGTCTGTATATTTGTGGAAGATTTATTTTGGTAATGGGTTGTATAGGATTTGGAAGGGACCCTGCATAGAAGCGAGATGCTTTTTTTTGTAGGTCCAATTTATTTTTGGAGTCCATCAGAATGATCGATGGTTGATGTATAACACTATGGTTGCCATTGTGTTATTGTAATGTAATATGGTTTTCAAGGCTTTAGCTAAACCTTACCTCGTTGGAGCTGTAAGGTCTTTTCTAGTGTAGCTTTTCAAATCGCCTAAAGTTCCTTTTGAATCATTAAAGGAATTCTATAATGTATTAGTTACAACTAGTAGAGGTTTGCGATTTAAATTCATTTAGTAAAGCTGGAATTGGGATGCTTTTGCAAAGGAGCTTTGGGAAGGAAGTTTTAGAATTTAAATTTATTTTTACATATTCAACATAAGTCCCTTCTTTAGGTGAATCTTTAGGAGAATCGTTTCACTAAAATTTATAGTTGTGCTAAACATATCTCAAGGGATAAGCAAATGACAGCTTTTTCAAGAATTTCTAGTTCGGGTATTGGGCCAACAATCTAGGAGTGTATCAATATATCCAAGTGAAAGAGTAATTGAATTGTTATTTATTTGTGATATTGTACCCTGCATGAAAGGCTATTTTCATTGAAATTGTCAATCACATGAAGACTTGGTTTACCATTTGGAGCCGGTAGTGATTGAAAGAAGGAAAAAATAAGACTGAGAAATTGAATCCTAGATTTCACTTGTCTCTTAAAATCGAATGTTGCTTATCTAGATTAATATATCACCCATAAAAAAGGGTCTAGATTAATATATTAGTTTGTCTTGAAATTAGATAACAAGCTTTCATACTTAATGCGTGTTTGGATCTCAAAAAGTATTAGGAAAATGAAAAAAATAAAGGATCTTGTATCCCTTATTAGGTTTGTCATGAAAAGATAAAGGAAAATGTAACACACTGAAAATTATTAAAAACCTTATACATTCATGGGAATAATATTGGAGAAGGTTTTATTGAGTTCAAATTTTCTTTTTCATTCTTGTTCAACTTTTCTTTTCTTTTCTTTCCTTAACATTTTTCATTATCCAAATAGAGCTTTCAAATGTTATTCATAGGATCTTAACAATTTGTGATGGTTTCATTACCTTTCGAGTTTCAATAGAACATGCTACAAAGGTACTTTGAGCTTCCTTCAGCCTAAAGAACATTTCATATGAAAATTCTTCATTCAGAAACATCATGATGGTGAGAAACTAAACAAATTTCACTTGATGTTGTCAAAATAAACTCAAAATTTGTTATCTGAATAGATATGACTTCCCTACTTTACATGGATCATGGAATGTTTTTCTTTTTACCATTTTCTTTGGGGTCGTGTCAATGGGGGTTGTTTGGTTTGGATGAATGTTGGTTTCGGTATTGGTTTGAGTTTCCTTTTGCTTTATTCTGATTATTGTTTTTATTTGAACTTTTCATGAAATAAATATGTTCCATTTAATGCAGGCAAAAGTCCTCTCTTGGATAACCAGATTTATTAAAAATTTGACTCCTAATCATTCCATCCATTTTATTCATGCAAGCATTCTCAGTTATTTTGAACAAATTTTGAGATATGTTCTTTTCATTTTTGTATATCCTATTCTAACAGGCCCTGTTGCTGAAGACATGTTCCATTGGCAAGCAACAATAATGGGTCCTCCTGATAGCCCTTATGCAGGGGGAGTCTTTCTAGTTACCATTCATTTCCCTCCAGATTATCCATTCAAACCACCTAAGGTATGGCTTCAGTTCTAATTGTTCTCTATAAAAGTTGACATTTCTTTGCAATTCTGTTCTTTGTTATTCTCTTGAAAATTTCCTGGACTTTTTTTTTCATAACTCTGGATTTTTTTGTTATCCCTAGATTCCCTACCCTTATCCTTTAGTGATAGAAAAACATCCCATACAAAAGATGGTGTGTTGAATCCTTAGTTCCGACTGAAGAAACTTGGGTGGGTCAACTACTACAAAATTGAGAGGTAGAAGAAATATTTTTAAAGAATAAATAGGAAAACAGGATAAATTGTTAGTGTTTTCGATCCATAAAAGGGTTGTAATTATCTCTTTTGAGGGAGCGTATATCCAACTGGAGACTGCAGCATGAATCTTTGGTTTGACAATTTATATTCTACTTTCTTCTTGTTCTTCTTCTTTTGTGTTAAGTTTCTGTAACAAATACTGATTTATTGTCTGGACCATATCTACATGTTATAAATAGAATGGGTCTGTGCATCCTACCAATCAGATCAGCTTGAGTTATATGACTCTCAATAGGCTGGAATCGAATAGCAGGATTTGTGCTATGGGAGGCCCGTTATAATTGTACAATTTTCTATAGAAAGAAATGGATCTTCTTGAAATGTTGTTTGTGGAGATTCAACATTTTGAAAATGATGGTTTTGATGGACCTATGTTTTAGAACTGGCAAGAATGAAGGACTCCTTATTTGGAATTTGTGGGTTCACCTATATTCAGTGATGGAATTATTAATGGGTTGGAATGGAAGCTTCATGGGCAAGAAGAGAAGTAAATTGGATGATAACTCATCTTTAGCTTTTTTGGACAATATGGAAGGAAGGCAACCGAAGAACCTTTAAAGGGGTGCAAAGCACTAACCTTGCTCTTAAGGACCCTCTCATTTCTAATTTGTACATGTGGTCTCTAGGGCATTTCCTAGTTGATGGTCAAATTGGTTTGCTATCCTTGATAGATTTTTTTAGAGTGGTTGCATACTTAGTTCTTGTTGAGCTGTGGTTGTACGTTGCTTCTCATTGCTTTTGCACAGCTATACCTCTAGTGTGCTGTGTTCGCCACTTTTTGATTGACACCTTTATCCTTATATATATATACCTATCAGGAAAAAAAAAAATCAAGGATTTAATGAAACATGTAGTTTTTCTCATTCATTCATTTGGTCTTGGATAATCCTGATGACTTGGTTCATGTTTGCCTATCTTTAGCATCGTGAACTTTCCTTTTATGGCATCACATTTTTTATTTTCTGATAGGCAAATGATAAAATTTTATAAATATGCGCAAAAAAAAGCACCCTAAGGTACACATGATGTATACAATGGGCACTAAAAGACATGTTCTAAAATGGAGGATACAAAAAACAACTCCCCCTCCCTTGTTGAGAGCCTAGCCAATCAACAAAATCTATGAACAACTTCACCCACAAGAAAAGATTACTAGGAAAAGAAATTTTTAGAGGATGATCCAGTTTCTCCTCATTATCAAAAGACTGTTGGTTCCTTTCTTTCCACATTGTCCAAAAAAATGCACAAGGAAGTCGCTTTTCAAGCCTTCTTACATCCTTTTCCAACAAAGGATCCATGACACCCTAAAAGAGTCCCTCGGGCCGATGGGGATTGCCCCTAATAAACATCATACAAAGTGGAAAGCAACTGCTTCACAACTCTTGTCTTGGTGCAATGCATGAGGACATGATCAATAGATTCTTCTTTGGCTTTTTAAAGATAATGTCTTATCAACCAATGACTACTCTCTTTTTTAAAGTTGATCTAGGGTCAACACCTTTCCCCAATTAGCTTCCCACGTGAAGAAACTGGTTTTAGAAGTTGCTTTAGAATTCCAAATTACACTCGTCAGAAAAGGAATTGAAACCCTTGGTTCCAAAGTAGCATATAAAGGCTTACAAAAAAAAAATATTTTATTGAATCCATCCACACCACCTTGTTCTCCCTCTCACCATTCAGCAACATTCCTGCAACCTAGATACAAAAACCTCTTACATTGTCCAACTCCCAATCATTCAAAGGTTTAGAAAAACAAGGGTTCCAATGACCCCTCTCCCCTGTTTGGTCCCATAGACCATCGAAGCATCTTTTGATACGACTAAAGCATAGAGAGATGGGAAAGATACATATAAAGGCTCACCCCACCACCATCTATTCTTCCCAAACTTCACTCTTTTACTCTTTTTTTTTTTTTTTTTTGAAGTAACCCTCTTATTGTGATTCTTTTCACCCTACCTTTAAAACTTTAAAAAATAGTAAAACTATAGTTGTATTTGGAATGATAATAATTAAACTACTCTCATAAGGAAGGAGCTTAGGCCCACTCAACAAAGCTTTATTGGGTAAGTGGTTCTAGAGATTTGCCTTTGGGCATGACAACTTATGGAGAAAGGTGATAGTGGGAAGGGAAAGCATGGGGAAATGGAAGAGGGCTGGTGATACGATCCACACCAAGAAACTGAGAAGCTTGTGGATCAATAATGACACTAAGATTGTCTAGAAACAGATTTATATGAAACTGCGAAAATCCCCAAATATCCTACCTAGGATTCGCAAATAGCTAGAAAAGGAAAACTAAAATATCCTAAGTTGAATTTTGAAAATTGAATCCGATATTTCCCAAAATTACACCTACCCCAACATAAAAGGAAACAAGGGAATTTCAAATTCCTTCCTTCCCCACACAATTCGAAAATTAAAAGGCCAATAAGGAAAGTATCTAAATTGGCATGCAAGCCATACAACACAACAATAAAAATATAATAATAAATAAAAAAGGTAATTTAGTTATCTTAAAATGATTGCTTTAAAATTGAGCCAGCCATTGTCCTTGATGAATCAAAATTGGGTAATGACCAATTTAGAAAACTCCACTCAATCCACACAATTTGTGAGCTGTTCTCTTTGAGGGATTCTTCTAGATTATTCAAAAGCTTGAATCATGGAAATCCAACCTTGTGGAACACGTGGAGCATCTTCCTTGGGCCTCCATGAATTCACCTCAGCTCAAATGTTTTGAATCAGTCCATTGAGAGTTTCCTTGAATTTTTTAGCTTGAGCCCTTGTAACCAGACCAACTAGAACTTGAATAGGATCTGCATTCCATTTGTTAGTCGTGCCCTCATCAGCTGGTGTGCTAGGGGTGCTTATGGCTGAAGCCTTGGAAAGCCACAAGAAAAGGTGAGGCTGGTTTTTTCCATAGAGCAAGATTTGCTATGGGGAATGAATTGAGGGGGTCAAGTTTTGGCATGGTGCATGGTGCAGCAATGATCCCTTAAAGCACCATTTTTTGGAGTTTTTCAATATGCGGTCTAGAAGGATGATTGGGTGACTGGTTTTTGGCATGGGAATTTTTGGCATCATAGATTCAGAAGAAACTTTTCAGATAGGGAGATGCTAGTCATGGAATCATTGTTGCAACTTTTAAATCCTTTATTGATGTTAAGTGATGTGATTGAGGGGGAGAATGAAAAGGCACAAGTTAACTATCAAATCCTATGACACTTCCTTAGTATGGGGAAGAAGTTAGTCTTTTCTTTCAAGCATGGTTTGAACCCTTGAGTGCTGAAGAAGGTTTCTTCGCTTGGAAAGCTGTCTAGGGGAGGGGGAGGGATTTTAACGATAGATCAGCTCAGGAAAGAGGGGATGAAGTATATGGAATAGATGTTAGATGTGTTAGAGGGAAAGACAAGTCTGCTGATCATATGCTTTCTCACCGTTCCAAAGCAAGAATCCTGTGGTAGGTTTTTTCTCTGTTTGAAGTGGCCTGAGTGATGAACTTATTTGTAAGAGGAACTCTCTTAAGTTGGCATGATTTTTTGTGGGCTAGAAGCAAAAGAAAACTTGGAGGGTTGCTCCTTAGTTTCTGTTTTGGGCTTTATGGAAGGAAAAAAATAGAAGTGTTTTTGAAGATGCAGAATGGTTGGATCAAGCAATCAAATCCCTTTGTTTCTGTTTTATGACCATGATAGACTTTGTAGATTGGTTGAGTTCCAAGTAAGGAGAGGGTGTTGTTTTTTGTTTTCCTTTTTTTTCACCTTATCATGTGTACTTTGGTGCACCCTTTTTCAAGTGCTTTTAATATATCATATTATCTTATCTATCAAAAAAAGTGATGTGGGGGACAAGTTGATGGAATTGGTTTACTTTTCTATACATACTGTGTGTACCTGGGTTGGTGCTTCATCTTTTGTTTGGTGCTTTTTACTAATTTATTTCAATTTGCCTAAAAAAATATTTTGGTTTAATTGTCTTAAAAATTGGGTAAAAAGGCATTGATGTGGCCAGTTCTATAGTTCTGCTTCTGAAAACAAGGTAGATCAATATTTCCAGAGGTGGATGCAGGTGAAGACGATTTTTAGAGAAGGATAAAATTTACAAGTGAATAAAAGGAAATATTAGGTCATTGATTATAGTGCTCCAACCACCTATTTATAGGTTGTAACTTTGCTTTGTTGAAAGGAGTGCATCAAGTTTAAAATTCCATTGAGAACTTGTTATGTCCTTTCAATCAAGAAATGAACTTCTAATGCTCTGTATGCATTTGCATGTTGTTTTTGCAGGTTGCATTCAGAACAAAGGTTTTCCACCCAAATATCAACAGCAATGGCAGTATTTGCCTTGACATCTTAAAAGAGCAGTGGAGCCCGGCCCTAACTATATCTAAGGTTCTGGTTTTCTATCTCTGCAACGTCTTCACCATCTAATTCTTTGTAGGTTTTGGATTCCTTGGAACTCAAAATGAACCATAGGCATGGAAAGTACCTTGAATGTTGAGGTCAAAATCTGTTAATGATGATCAACTAATCATGTTGATTTTTGGTTTTGGAGGTCTTGATGCAGCCACTTTTATTGTGGGCATTGATATTGCATTACATAAAGTTCTGTGCCTTGCACATGCACCTCAGATCCCAAACATGGTTTCTAATCACTATTGTAGGCCAATTTGCACATGAGTGATGGTCTATGGCCCCACAAATAATGGGCCCTAACAATAGTTTCTATGTCAAAATCAAGATGATTATCTACTTTTGTCATTAATTGATATTTTTCCAGAGGGAAATAACGCCTTAGGTCAACTCCCTACTGTTTCTTAGAAACTGTTTGAGAGTGAATTCTAGAATGCTGGTAGTATGTGAAATGTAAGCAATCACTTTTCAGCCTTGGCACTCCCTTTCATCATTGCTGTTTTTTAAGTGGGTGGGAAGGGTTTTTGTTTTCTTTTTCAGGTGCTGCTCTCCATCTGCTCCCTGTTGACGGACCCAAATCCTGATGACCCCTTGGTACCAGAGATTGCTCACATGTACAAGACAGACAGGGCCAAGTACGAGACGACCGCCAGGAGCTGGACCCAGAAGTATGCCATGGGCTAAGTCTGCTTTATGGTGAGGGCATCTAGGACTTGCTCCTTACTTTTTATGTATAAATCAAGTGTGATTTGTGCTCTTTTTACTCTTGTAATCGACAAATGAAGAATAGATTTGAAATGTGGCCCTCCATAAACAGAGACAAATGCTTTAGTTTGTCTATGTGGAAATCCAACTTTGAAACTATGGAAGATGTGTAGTTCCTGATGTTCACAAAAATAAGACTTGTTTTTCTCATTCACTGTCTCACATCTAAAAAATAGACCTCTTTATCTTTTTTAAGTCCATAGGCTCTTTGATTTCATACCAGTTCTAGCTGTACTGATTTCAGTCTATTCATCATCCTGTTCCTCATGCCAGGAAACCAATGGCATTTTCAATGTTTCAGTTTCCCATGACCGATTGGGCTGATTAAAACCTAGATTTCTGGAGTTAAGTTTAACTATTTCATGGAACACTGTGACTCAATGTCTCTCATGCATGTTTGTTTACTGTCACTGTATCCTTTTTTACATTACCATATTTGTTTTATATTGTGTCATTGCTTTATTTTAAGTTCTATCTGTCTTGGTAGCTTACCAGCATCTTATTATCAAAATGAAAGTATCACCTGGCATCTGTAAACATGTTTAATTTTTTTTTTTTTTAATATTAATCACAACTTTCGGTTTTTACTGTTATGATGAGTACCCCAGTGGGATTAGGTGGAATCTCAGTTGGTTTTCTGTGGAAAATGCCTAAAATCATATTTCAGGTTTTTGGGTCCAAGCTTCACAAACTATTGTTTTTGCTATTTGCTAGTTGTTTTAGCAGAATGGTTTGGCTGCTGTTAACCTTTTGAGATAAAATTAAGAATTGTCTTTACTGGAGTGTTTGTAGGAATATACTTATTTTATGTTTTTTAAAAATTGCTTTAAAAAATCATTATCATTTTAAGGAATAATAAGGTAAGTTTTAAAGAGTTTTAAGCGCTTCCAAATTACATCTTGATGTTTGAAAAGGAAATTCTTCAAAAGAGAAAAAGCAGAGAAATGGCACGAGAGAAGTGGGAAAATGGAAGTAGTGGTGGTGGGATTCCAAAAACCAAAACATATAATAGTGGGTATGAGCATATGAACCACACCCTAGTCATAAGCATGTGCCATTTTGTACTGATTGCAGTTAAAACTTGTGTTTTCTAGGATCTTTCTCTCTACACGCACCTCTGCACCATTGGACGTGTCATGGCCCATGGTTCTCACCACCCATGTGCCACACATAAATTTATTGGGAAAAACGAAAAAAATCAATGAAATTTTCTTACTGTAATTCTGTTTTATAGTTATTTTTACAAACTGGGAAGTATTTGTGGGTTAGAACTGATTCTTTCTAACTGTTATGACAAGATCAATGTCATTTTCAAAATCAATTCACCTTTATGGAATGAAATTATTTAGGCAACAACAATGAGAACCGAGCTGGAACCGAGCTGGACCCAACCATTCCCCTGTATTATTAACAATCATTTGCTATTTCTGAATTTTAATTCGAAAATATAAGAGGAAAAAGAAAAAACAAAAAAAGGAAAGAAGGGTCACGTGAAGAGATAAGGAAGGAAAAAACCACTGACAGCAACAAGTGAAAGTCTTTCAGTTCCCTAACGTTGTCCAAGAATGTTTTTATGTATTTTATCAGAAAAAACAAAAAGGAAAGAAAGAACGAGAAAAAAAGTCTTCGCGGTGGGACAGAGCCACTCTCACTGAACTCTAAGGTCTGTGGACCAGCCCACCCATTAATGCATGTCTCTCGTACTGTTTTATTTTCCTATTTTAAAATATTTATACTAATTAAAAATGAATATACGAAATTGGTAAATGTATAGATAAAAGCAAAGGCTCTAAAATGCTAGAAAAGTCAAACAAGGTGGGCGATTGGTTCATGATTAAGGCCACGTGGACGGCTACGATGGGTCGGGGTTCTAACTTCCCACAGAGGTGAAAATTCAAAAAGAATATATAATTTTTCAAAATTATACTTGATTGGGAAGCAATTATAATTAGTACAAGCATGCATAACGGATTATCACTAATTAAGAATTAGTTAGATTTAACTAACGTCATCAGTCAACTGACTAGTCGGTTATGTAATCATGCCACTCACGTGAGGAACGCACTCTCTCCGATGCGTGACTGCACGCTCTGTGGTGTGGGGCGTGGGTGGAGTTGTGCATGGTGAGTGTTTCTTGCGCTCTTTTACCGGGCCAGTGCCACGCGCCAGAATGGAGATGCGGCGTGCCGTTTTGGAATCTCCGGCGAGAACCGGTCCTGTAGTAGAGGAATTTAGATATTGTTTAAAAAAAATACAAAAGAAGAAAATCTCCATTTTTTAAATTAAAAAAGAAAAAAAAAAAAAAAAACCAAAAAAAGTAAAAGACTTACCGAAGATCCTCTTCGTTCCCCTCTATAAAACAGCGATTCTTCTCCTTTCCCTCTTCCCTGCCACTCGACTCAGCTCAGCTCAGCTCACATTCTGCTTTCCCTCTTGTCTGCTTTTTGTCTAAATCTTGGGAAAATTTTCTGTTTTGTTCTTTTCCGTTCAGCTTTAGATTTGTTGTTAGTGGGAATGGACGGAAAATCAACGGCTTCGACGCCGGTGAAGTACACGGAGCACCGGAGCGTTACGAGTAAGGTGGTGAAGGTTCCGCTTGGGAAGGAGAAGCGGTGCAGCAATGGCGGAACTAGGAGAGTGATTAGGATTTCGGTTACGGATGCTGATGCGACGGACTCTGACGAAGAGGAGGAGGAGTATTGCCGAGTGAGAGTGAAAAAGCATGTAAACGAGATCAGAGTCGTGGAAGCGACGAGAGCGGAGCGGATGAAGTGTCAGGAGGCAGAGAAGGTTTCGAATCGGAGTCAGGTGAGTGGCGGCAAGAAGTTTCGTGGCGTCCGGCAGCGGCCGTGGGGGCGGTGGGCGGCGGAGATCAGAGATCCGTCGCGGCGAGGCAGGTTGTGGCTCGGAACCTACGATACTGCGGAGGAAGCGGCCATGGTTTACGATGATGCCGCGATTCGAATCAGAGGTCCCGATGCTCTCACCAACTTCGCGAAGCCGCCGCCGAAAACCATCCCCCCGGAGATCAACCCCTCAGTTTCCGGCTATGACTCCGGCAGAGACTCCCGGAGTGTTTGCTCTCCCACATCAGTTCTTCGCTTTCAGTCCAGCGAAGAACCTCAGTCGCAGTCGCAATCGCAACCAGAGAGCGACTGGAGACCGCTTTGGGAGGTTAAAGAAGAAGCAACTTTTGCACATGATTTTTGCCTGATAGATTCAAACTCTCACCTGGAGACCGAATGCAGGCCTGTTGAGCAGGTAATGTTGAATGAGTGCTTCGTGAACGAGTTTCAAACTCCGGCATCGATGTGCTTCGAAGAAATGAACATACCGGACATGATTTTGGCCGAAAGTATCGGCGGCGATATTTCGGTTCGGTTAGACGAGGATATCAGGTCTTGTACCTGGGACATTGACGCTTACTTCGAAGATTCTATTTTACTTCTGTGAGATTTTTTTTCTTTCTTTCTTTTTTTTTTTCGTTTGAGGTATATATATATATATATATATATATATATATATATATTTTAATGAGGCTGAAGTGAAAAAATCTTGTGGCTTGTGTTAAGATTTGAGTTTAATTTTGGATGGACATCTCTATTTTTGTTTTGGAGTGTGTTCAAGTAAAGAGACGACCAAAAAAAAAATGCAAAATATTTGAAAACTTGTGGGATTAAAGTTATTTTATATTCAATTTTTTTTTTAATATCAATATCCAAAACACCAAATTATTGCTTATTAAATGGTATTTTTTCCAATTTTCATTGATTTGTAAAAATAATAATAAAAATTAAAAAATTAAAAAATAGTCAAAAATGTTGGAAAAATGGATATAAGAAATAAAGAAATATGAAATGTTTCAAAAATCTAATTATTATATCTATCCCATTCATTATAATGTTCTTTATTGTATAGTTGAAAAATCTTTTCTCATATGTGAATATAACTAGGAATTAATATTATTGACATGAAAACTTCTACTAGTATAACAAAAATATGTTTTGTATAAATTTTAGAATTTGGGTACTCTTAAATGATTCATATGTAACATGTTGTAAAGTTAAGAAGGACAAATAATATAAACCGATACGAAAATTTCATTAAATTTAAAATATATTATAATATAAGTTACAAAAGAGCTTCTACAACAATTAATATTATAAGCTCTATTGAATTGAAAAATGAAATAATCTCACATAAGTCCTAAAAGCACTTATGGAAAACCAACATTTTCATAATATAAACCATTATTGAGATTATGTTAAACAATTTTTTTTTTACTAATTTTAAAATAAGAAGACTCTAAGCACAACTTCATTTTTCACTTGAAGCAAAAGGCAAAAGAAAATTATTGTTACAAAATTTAATTAATTTACATTACATTACTCATGGCCATATAATGTATAAATACTTTTCAATTTTATAAGAATATCATTGGCTAATTAAGAGAGAGAGAGAGAGAGAGAGAGAGAGAGAGAGAGAGAGAGAGAGAGAGAGAGAGAGAGAAATTAGAATTACATTATATTTTGATCAAAATTCTTTGTGGATAAATATTTTTCCTTAAATTACAAATTGTTGCATGCAACAAGTTTTTTTTTCTTTATTGTTGACTTTTAATTTTAGCATATTTGTTTGATACGAAGCATATTGACCTAGAAGAAGAGATTAATGAATATAGGATCATTTTTCAAACAACCATAACACTATAAATTCAATACCAAACAAGGTCCTACCACATCACTATTTCCCTACATTTAATGTAAAATCGACATTTTTGGAGATAAATAACGTCTCAATCGTTGGAAAGTTTTGGACCACATTCAAACACTTCTCCACCATCTTATCTATATACTTTTACCATAATTCCCAAAATATCATATCAAGATTATTGTTTTTCTTTTTTCTTTTGATATGTTGCATTCATTTCCATCATTTGATTTTTTTTTCTAATACTCAATCAATTAATATTATTTATAAGACAATTTTAATATTAATACAATATATGTAGCATATTTTTTTTGAAGTGTTTTAAAATTATGAAAATTTATTAAATTCGGAACTGATAATATCTATATGAGAGAAAACGAATTATTATATACTAAATATAATACAATATAAATCAATTAATGATGATACAGATGATATGAGACTGAAATACAAATAAATACGAGACCAATTAAAAGAATGATGAATTTAAATTTGATAGTGCTAGAACGAGACCTTATGGGATGTAAGATGATTTTTTTTTTAGATAATTATTTAAATTCAAGTAAAATTTGTATATAAAATATATCTAATTTTCATGACCTTAAATTTCAAATATAGCACAAATTTTTTTGATTTTATTAATATGAATATAGTACACAAATATTTCTTGATATTGGTAAGTAAATTGGCTTTTGGTTGTACATAAAATCAAATATCATATCAATCATTTTCAAAATTAATGGAAGCTAATGGTGATAAATAATGTAAATATTTGAAACGACATTAGCCACGTTGTGATTAGTTGATGTGATTTTGAAGCACTCTGTCCACGTGTCAGATGTCCACGTGTCAGAAGCCCACTTCACGTTGATGAGTCCCCCACAAGCTTGAACCCCATGTCTCTCACAAGACGACACTCTCTCCATGTCCATGTGTGTCTTTTTGCAAATCTCTCGATAATAGTTTTTTTTTGGCATTATCTCCACTTTTTTGTTTTTTATATTCGAAAAAAATAACAAATAGAATAAAAAGACAAAAATAATGAAATTATACTAAAAATATAACGCTTTTTAGTTGATGATATTTTTTGGTATGGTATTAGAAAATTACTATTTTAAAAACAAAGATGGAAGACTTATTTAATATTATTTCTCATCATTCTATAACATGTTAATTAACTTTGAAACACTTAACATCACTTTCATCAAATTATTATCATACTATCAACCAATAGGAAGTTATGATTGAAAATTTGTTACTTCAAATTTAAGAGAAATTTAGAGAATTCTCAAGTGGGTTTATTTGGAGTCCAACATAGTGGCACGACACAATATAATTATGGGCCATCAAACTTCTACGGAAACTTAAAATGATGTTTGTTTTTTTATTTAATCCTAAATAAAATTTTAATACTTAATAGTGTTTAATATTAGGTTATTTGTTTTTTTATATAATTTATTTATATTAAATATTAAAAAGTAAAGAAAAACTAATATAATGTTTTTTTTTTTATTTAGAAAAAGTAAAATATTGTAATTTTTTTATTTAATAAAAAGTTTATAATAAATCATGAAAAAATAGAAAAATAAATAATTTAAAATTTGAAAACAAATTACTTTAAGCAAAAAACTAAAAAAATAAACACCTTCTAAATTGAGACGAGTCTTTATGAAACATATCATCGGTCTCGCTTAATACATGTCAATTAAATTTAGAGTAATGTTTTTGAATTAAATTCATGATGTGTTGCTAACACATACATGAATGGAATTTGGTCAAAGTTGGTGGCATCTCCCATCACAGATTTGTAAGTCATTTTGGCCAAAATATTGGAAAGATTTGTATGAAATTGATTCATCTTTATCTCCTGGTCACCTCTACTATTACCATTAATATGACCATGAAAATAAATGTCTTGAAAAATCATTTTCAAGGGCAAATTATTAGACCTACATTTAGTTTGTCTTGATTTCAAGGGCAAACACTTCACCCTAAGTGAAGCATTGATGGAAAGAAAAAGGAATAGAGCCAAAAAATTTTGACAATTTTAATGGGAGACGACAAAACATAATATCTTGTTTAGATCCTGATCGCATTCGTTTGATTCAATGGGACAACCCTTGGTCGTCATATGCAAGTTGGGATAGGCCCCTATGGGACAGCCCTAGTCAGCATGGGATGTAATGTAAGGATGAAAGAAGAGAAATAGATTGAATTCAAAAGACATTTAGTAGATCAAAAGCATTTGCACAAAGCATAATTAAATCTTAAATGAAAGAAAAAATAGAAACTCATCTTCTTTTACTTTGCTGATGACATGAAACATACGTGTCATCGGCCTTTTTTTGTCTTGGATTGGCCCAATGATCGAGGCGGAGGGAGCTCGAGGAGTGGTCATCATTCGTTTGATCTTCAAAACCATTTTTGGTAGGGCAAGCAGGTAGGACCGTGAGGCCCGGTGCAGCTATCAACAACATGGTGAATGAGAAGAGAAGCGATTAGACTAGAACTCTTGTGGGCTCTCTGGTGGGCTCACAAATGCCTTTGATGACCATACAAAAATAGTGAAATGGATGAAAGAAAAGAAAAGGTTGCAGCCTTGGTACCAATTGGCAGAGAGGCTTCATATTTATGGTTCATTTTTGTATGGGTTTTGCCTGGTCCATCGAAACTGAGGATTCTACAACATGGGCGCCCATAAGTGAAATAAAAGTTTATAAAAAAGAGCAAGGTTACCCTTTTTTTTGGGTAATATCCAATTTGTTGCTTAGTACACATAGAGAATATAATCTTTATTTTACAAAAGTTTGATTGATGTGTCATACATCATACATCTTTTATAACCAACTTGACGGAGTATCTCAAAAAGTAAAACATTTTTTTGACCGTTTTAACTATAACAATACTCTTTGACTCGTTTCACGCGTAATATTTTTAAGAAACTTGTGTTTTGATGGGATCATTTGGAAAATATATGGTTTTTGAAACCCAACTTTATGAAATATGAGAACCAGATTTTAACATGAAAAGTAATATTGCTTTCATGCACTCTGAGCTAACTCCATTTTTTTGTGCCAAGATTGCCCTTCTGGGTATCCATTATTGATCTAAAAAATAGGTAGAAGTGTACTGTAAGAAGTTGAGTTTAGCTACAATGGGGGAGGCAGTGATGGATTAAGTTGCGGTGACAACGACCTTGGCACCTCTGGATTTTTCTTTTCCTTTAGCTGTTACGGCTATTGTTAAGATGGAGGTGGATCAACGACAAATAGGTGTTGAAGGATTGGAATTTGGTGTGGTGAAGATAGAGATGGTTTTAGAGTTGTAAGTTGTTGGAACTGGAGATGTGAAGAAGCTACAAGGGTGATTGTGGGTTTTGGTCGCGATTGAGGGGAAGCTGGTGGTGATTAATGGCGACAGTGGCCGGTGCTCACCCCGTGTGACGATTGCATGGTGGCTCTACTTCAGTTCTCTATTTTTCAGTGGAAAAACCCAGAAAATGAAGAAGATGACGAAGGAAGAAAAGAAATAAAAAAGATGAGCCAAGAAACTTGTTCAAATTTTGATCGGTATTGACATGGAGGCTTGGATGTTGCTGTGGAAGAAAAATCCGAAGGTGCCAAGGTCGCCGCAACTCCACATTAGTCCATCGTCGCCACCACCATTATAGTTAAACCCAACTTCTTACAATGCACTTCTACCTATTTTTTTGATCAGTAATGGTGATCCGGATGGGCAATTTTGGCACAAAAAATGAAGTCGACTATGATAGCAATATTACTTTCCATATTAAAATCTGGTTATCATATTTTATAAAGTTGGGTTTGAAAACCATATATTTCCCAAATGTCCCATCAAAACATAAGTTTTGGATTTTTTTCATGTTTGATAAAGAGATTGAAGAAAATAAACTAATATTAAAAAATTTGATTGAAAAAATATGATGGGAGGCACATGGGTTCTAGGGTTTTCCATAGTACATGATGAGGGATGATGGCGGAAGGGGGTTGGAACCATGTCATGATCAATGCATGCATGTGATCAGAGTGGGACAATGGGTGTGGGGGCATCAACAGCTAGACCTCTCAGTTCCAAACAAAACTTCCCTTTAAAGCAAAACCCACAAAAAAGTGACCAAAATGATGTGGAGCGCATACACACCTGATGCAAAAAACCCAGAAAAGAGATGGGTTTGCGGCCCCAAATGGCCTCCACTCTCGGGGCTCTTCCACCACAGCCAGGAAAAAGAAAAGAGGAGAAAAGAAAAAGAAATCCAGGAAAATCTGAAAAAGAATGGGAAAACATGGGAAAAAGAAAAGCAACAAAATGAGAGGCTGTGAGGTATAATACAAGTGGGCTTTGATTGGCTGGTTGACACAGTTATTCTTTTTTATGGAAGTATGAAAAACTACTTGCAGGCTCTCATTGAGAGAGCAAGGGCTTTGAATGAAAAGGTCAGTGATGAAATCAACACCAGTTGCAGCAGCTTCTGCAGGTGTTGCTCAGAAAGTGGTTGCTATTGTGGAGATGCAGAGACCCCATTTGAGGAGAGGCAGAGATTGATTGCCATTGGAGACTCATTGAAGAATGTTGAGAAAATGCTTGTGTTTTTACAGGTTCATGAGTTTGTCTCCCTCCACAGTACTTTCTTTTTCCTTTTTTTTTTTTGAAAAAAAAAAATCTATTCTTTCCTGTCAATTCTAAAACCCATATCTGTGATTAGACACTGGAAATGAAAACCCAAATGGGCTTCCAAGAAAACAAAATCAAACAAAAATAGTTACTCCCTGTAGTTGTCATAAAATTTTCCTTCCAACCAAACATGCCATGTACTTTGCGATATGCAATGCATTGGTTTTGTTGGGAGTTTTTGGCATTTGAAATTCACAACATTGAAGGAAAAACCATTTCATAGCATATCTGTCTCCCTTAACAAGATTCAAACCAATTACCAAAAAAATAAAAAATAAAATAAAAAGCATCAAATCACAATGTCCAAATACTCCAAAGGGTTTTAAAAACTTTGCAAATTTGCAAAGTTTTTAGCACATTACCTTGCTTTTCTTTCAAGCAATGTGGAAAACTAAGGAAGTTATTCTATGCTCATGTCCTTTACCTTTATGAAAATCCTAAAAGAATATGAAAGAAAATGAATGGTATTACTGATTTGTGTTATCTTGATGTAGGCTTGGTTCCTTGAGGTTCCGGGAAAATCCAAAAGCAGCAGAGATTTAGAATTCAATTATGAGTAAATTTTCCGTTGAATTTTCTATGCAGAAATTAGAATCATGGCAGCAGATGGATCAAAATTCAGCACTTGCCCAGTTGGAAGAAAGCAGGCTATTTCTCATCCAGAAGGTAACACAGCATCAAGGAAGATCACTTCAAGTGTTGGAAGAGTTGAATGCACTGTTTGGCAATGGAGAAAGTGGTTTCGGCTGGAATTTGAAAGAGAAAATGGAGGAAAAGGGCGATGCTGACAATGGGCAGAAGAGGAGTTCCAATTTTTTCATTTCTTGCTTTCAGATTTTGGCCCATCCATGGAAATGGCAGAAGGCAGCTGGAGTTGCAGTGAGATTGATTGCGGTTTCGGCCAGCATTTCATCTACAATCCATTTATACAGAACCAGGCAACAGTACAGGACCTCCCAAACAAAGTTTCTGGCATTGATGAATTCAAAAGAAGCTGGGAAAAATGAGTTTCTATTCACCACCCCAAACAGTCCTTTAGATGTGTTCTATGGCAGAGGATGATTCTTATTCTTTTTTCTTCCTTTTTCCTTTTTAATGGCATGGAGTGGATTCAAAGGGCATTGTAGAAGTGGAATTTCTTGGTTTAATTTGTTGGAAGGCTTTGAAATTTGTTCTCATTTTCTATATGATATGTTTTAAATACATAGAAACTGAAATATGATAAAAAAAAATAATTAGTTTATAATCTCACGATTTTAAAAATATGTCTACATAGTTAAGGGGTGTTCCGAAAATTTATTTCCCTGTCGGATATGGGATTACATAATATGTGCGATCAAATCACATTAAATTTCGTATCTTTTTATTTTTATGTTATTATATTAATAATCAATATTAGAACTCCAACAAAACAAATAAATTAAATTTTTACCAAAAATTAGTTGGGCCTTAAAATATTGCACATCGTATGAAGTTGGGCCCTTCTTGGTTGGACATTCTCAATTGGGCCGGTATTGGATCAGGAACGTGGCCCGATTCTCCGTTGCCATTTAGAAGTTAGAACACTACGCAAGCAATGACCCAAGAGACATTCGTTTCAGTGAATCGGAACCATCCACTCATCGGACTTTTCCTGCAACGAATCACAACCATCCATTAATCATATTTTCTCTCTCTTGTTTCTCTTTCCACTGCTGACCACCACCCCAATTGTTTGGCGCCCTCGGTTCCACGCCACGAATCACGCACTCCTCTTCCCCATGCAGAGTAAAGGTAGAACTCTCTAGAATCACCACCATCAAAGCGCAGCGTTTCGATCTCAAGTCTCCAACCGCTTTAATTCATATGTTCGAACAGCTCTGCAAATTCTCTGGAGAGTTTCAAGGAGAAAAGAGCTTGAAATTTAGAAGAGTTTGAAATTTAGCTTTTCAATTGAAGATTTCAGAAGGGTTTTTAGAGAAAAAGAGTTTTTGTCAATGGTGGGATCAAGGCCGAGCCTGCCTTCATGGATTGGTGCAGCGGCAACAAGGGTGGATATTGAAGGGAATGTGTCGTCGATGTCTGACACGATGTTTAGAGAGAATAGGGAAGAGTCTGCACCGTCCGAGCAATATTCCAAGGCTTTATCTGACGGGGATTTAGGCTTTGGGCAAAGGGCTTTCTCCGCGGCTGGTGCCGCCTTCATTTCCGCGATCATCGTTAACCCTCTCGATGTTGCGAAGGTGATTGTTTACCATTTGTTTTCTTGTTGCATGCGATTTGATTTGATTTTGGGAGATGCCGGTTTTTTAATTTGTTCATTTTCTGAAGATTCTTGGTGGATTTTTTTTCTTTTTTCTTTTCTTTTAATCGTTTTGATACCCATTTGTTCGTTTTCTGGAGATTTTTGGCGGTTTTTACCCAATGTTTTGAATCATTTTGAGAGGTTCCAGAGATTGTTACTGCCCTATGTGCAATTTGATTTAATTTTTGGTAGATAAGCATTTATTAATTTGTTCATCTTCTAGAGATAGTTGCTGATTGTTTCAATTCTGTTTCCCTTTGGAAGATACCCATTTGTTAAATTTATCGTGTGTTAGAGATTATTGGTGGTTATATTAAATTCCTTGCAATTGTAGAACATGCCCAATTGCTATGCTTTCTTACTATTCTGATTTTGTATGCAATTTGTTTTAACTAAGGAAGATGCCATTCGGCAGTTCATTCATCTTTCAGAGATTGTTTTCGTCATGTACAGAGGGAAACTCTCTCCTTGTTGTTTTGTTATTGGATATGCATTCATTATGCTTGGTCTAATGGATATAGCTTGTTGATCTCTGTCAGAGCTCTGATTTGAAGTCAGGAATGTATGATGGATTTTAATGGATGTTATGCATTTCTACTTGACTGCTATACAGACAAGGTTGCAAGCACAGGCTGCTGGAGTATCTTATCATGGCCTATGTCGTATGGCCCCTTTTGAAACGGTAAGTGTACACAATCTTCATGGTTCTTTACTAGCTAATATTCTTTATTGGATGGGACAACTTGAAGTAGTACCTTTGCTTGATTCTTGTCTTGATTCCCTAAGATGTAAATAAACGAAATGGAATACTAGGCCATGTAAATATGAGATTCTACATGTTACTTGGTTTTCACGTTTCTTTGAAATTGCTCCTTTACAGGTTTGACACTTGATGAATGCTTGTAAAGCATGAATTCTATTTTCCATTGTCCTGTACAGTTCCATAATTGATTTTTGTTTTTGAATTTTTTGATAGATGCTTTCAGATGTCAGATATTCTCCATCTTGCACTCGTGCCGCTCTAAGTGATGTACCTGTGTGCCCGCCAGATTGTTTTCAGTATAGAGGAACACTGGATGTCTTCTCCAAGATGATACGTGAGGTTAGTGAAAACATTCTTCATTTCTTCAAAGTGTTCAACCTACAAAATCTGTTCTTTAGATATTCAACCAAGCTTAGGTTTTCTAGAAATGTTTTTTAGTAGGACTTTCAACAAATTTTCCTAGATTTGAATGGTATGACCATTTGCAGTATTTATGATGTGATTCTGCCAATCTGGAATTGAAACTATGTGACCGATAAAGTCTTTGTAAAAAGCAGCAACCACTTTCAGTGATACCAAAGGGAAGGAAAAAAACAGATCAAATGGAAACGTAAATCCACATAAACAACTGCAGAAATTGCATAACACTATGTGTCCACTTATAATTAGGTTTTCTCATAGCATCATGTGGTAGGGATATCCTTTCAAGACCTTGTATACATATGCCTGATTGTTTTATTAGATTACGGGGCATCTTGTTATTAAATTTACCACATTTGTATTATCAGGGCTTAACAAGAATGAATTTGTGCAGGAAGGGTTTATGAGATTGTGGAGAGGCACAAGCGCAAGCTTAGCATTGGCCATGCCAACTGTAAGTCACTTTCTTGGCGGGGATCCATCTTTAATCTTTTACAGCTTCTTTCAAGTTTTGACCCCATGCATATAGGTGGCCTAAGATTTGTGTCTACATCTCTTAGAGAAGATCTTCTTGATGGTTATTAACTTCTACTGTCAAGCAGGTGGGCATCTATTTGCCTTGTTATGACATATTCCGCAACTTTATGGAAGAATTCACAACGCAGAATGCCCCAAGCCTGACACCATATGTACCCTTAGTTGCAGGCTCACTGGCACGCTCATTAGCTTGTATTACTTGTTATCCTGTTGAACTGGCAAGAACACGCATGCAGGTATATAGCGTTCAAAATTATCTCATTTAATATGTACTTTTGCCATCGTTATCAAGTACTACACCATTCATTTCAAATTTTGATGAACTAGTTTTCAATGAGTGGCTACTTATGCTACTAACAATTTTCTATCTACCTCACTGCATTCCTGCAGGGAACTATTTAGTTGGAAAATGCTTTTTGGATTCTGCCTTTCATTCTGGTCATTCTCTTTCATTTTAATAGGCATTTAAAGAAACCCAGTCTGGCACAAAGCCTCCAGGAGTGTGGAAAACGCTGCATGGGGTCATTTCCCCAGTCAGGAGCACAAACAACATTCAAAACTGTAAGTTGACTCTTCAATTGATTTTTTTAGTTTCAGCTTATTTCTTTATCTAAAGAAATTCCCTAGCTGATGGAGAACAAGGTGATGAACGATCAATTAACCTTTTACAATACAAATCACAAAAAGAACAGTCTGTTGAGTCATTTCTAAATCTAATTTTTACTTATTATCGCATGAGATTCTTCCATTTGGATTGTTGCATGTGTTGCCTTGAACAGTGCGCTAATCCTTTAAATCTGGTATCAAATGGTTTTTATGCATATGGATCAATCAAGTGCTGAAATAATAGATATGCTGGGCTTTGGTTGTTTGATCAATGGTTCCCTTTTGCTCTTTAATATTTTAGTTGGTATGATTCATCTTTTAAGCAACATTCAAAGTCATAAACTTCCTTTGGATCCTTAATCACTCAGAATAAATTTGCATGTGCCATGACTTTCTAATTTTTATTGTTATAGCTTGTAAGTGGCTTTTGTGCCAAAAATGTAACATTAGACACCATTTCTCTGAATACTTATTCAAAATTTTCTTAATTGTTTTTACTTGTATATCTTAGTAAAGTTTAATTGATTATGGATTATTCTCTTTTTCTTTTTTTTCTCTTTGTACTTGTTTTATCTTCATGAGTTTTTTTCAATGGGTATCAAGTTTTTACATGTTGAATTTAGAGGTATTTCAAGCTGCATTACAGTGTTGGACAGTGTTAAGTTTTATAAGCATGTTTTGATGCTTTCTGGCATTTAATTAATACATTTGTAAATGGCATTCTTTGACAGTACAAAGTTACCGTGTCTTGTGGACTGGCCTTGGAGCGCAACTCGCTCGTGATGTTCCTTTCTCCGCAATCTGCTGGTCAACACTTGAGCCAGTGAGACCTCATTCTCTAAAGCAGTTTCATGGATATTACATATCTAATTATATCTTTCCATACATCCAATCCTTTACTTGTTTCTTTTTTCCCATGTATGCAGATAAGGAGAAGAATTATTGGTCTAATAGGCGATGAAGCCACTGCAGCCAGTGTCCTTGGGGCCAACTTCTCTGCTGGTTTTGTTGCAGGAAGCCTTGCAGCTGCTGCTACATGCCCACTAGATGTTGCAAAAACACGACGGCAAATAGAGGTCATTTCTCTAAATCAAGTTCTTTTAAATTCATATTCATTTTCCAGATTTGGACACTGTGCCCGTCTCAACCCCAGTATAAAACATAAGAGTTCCGTCATAAATAAACTAAGAGCTTTCGAAAAATATGAAAACTGGTAAAATGATGGAATCTTAAATCCAATGGGGGAGCCCAAAATTTAGTCAGCCAAATCTAAGATGCGCCTAATGCGGAGGAAAATATGCAATTAGATGTCCTAACCCAAGAGTCAAAAGTCTTTTGGTGAGTTGGCAGAGTTATAATAGAATTTTGATGGGGAAGTTGCCATCGGCCAAATCAATTTCGCGTACTCAAGTATGCAAATCAGCTCTTTCATTGTTCCTCAATGTGCAAAAGAACCCATATTCTTATTGGAGCCACGATAGAACTTGCTGATGGTGTAGAGAGTAGAAAATCGGTCATCTTTGTACCGAAAGCTAAATATGAACAGCACTGCAACATCCTTGATTGTCTTCACATACTAATTTCAAATATATGCAGATCACTTCTTTCATTTTTTTATTCCTCCATTTTATTTCTTCCTGTTACTGATTGGGTATGTTTTGTAATCTCAGAAGGATCCTGCCCGGGCATGGAAGATGACGACCAGACAAACTTTGCTAGAAATCTGGAGGTCAGCTGCATTCTCTCTGTAATTCTGCAATTACTTTAAAACATGAATCCAGAGGTTCCTCCCTTGTAAAGGAATGAAGTCTGATCCCATCTTTGGTCTGGAACAGGGATGGAGGAATGAGAGGACTGTTTACAGGGATCGGCCCACGTGTTGGCCGAGCCGGCCCTTCCGTCGGGATTGTGGTGTCCTTCTATGAAGTCGTGAAGTATGGTTTACATCACAGACAACAGCTCAACAATGGAACTGGATAGGACCAAAGTTTTATTTTCTTTCTCGGATAAAGAGTCACGCTTTAACATGGATGGCAGACGTGCCAACCGGCAATGATGGAGACCCCTGGGATGCCCATTCTTTCTTTCTTTCTCTCTTTTCTCTCACTTTGTTTCTGTAGAAAGCTAATAACCCAATTTTGGTATTGGACCAGGAAAATTGTTTCCTTTAAGGCAACAAATAAATTGCTCCATAATGTATAGTTTTGCAGTCTGATTAAAACCTCAAACAGTTTTAAAGGCTGCTGATGATTATTGTCAAGAATAAAATCCTATTTTAGGACTTAAATGTGAAAAATAACTTTTTGGGTTTATTCTTATTGAAAGTATTACATATGGGTTTATTTTCATTGAAAGAATTGCGCATTTATGAATTATTTAGAAAATTATACATCAAAGCAATTAAAAATATATAAAATTTACCCTTAAACACTTATTTTGAGTATGAGTTTTGATAAAATTATTTAGAAAGTATTTTTTCTATTTTTTTAAAAAATAATAAATAAATATAATATAATAATGTATATTATGTGTATTATATAAAATTTTAGTTATATTTTTTTTATCCATTTTTTAAAAAAAGAAAACTTAAGTACGACTCCTTATTTGAAAAAGACGGTGAAAAATCAAACCTGGGTTGGGATCAGATTAAGTAAGCATTGACAATAATTAATTAAAAGATCAATGGATACCAAAATGATCATGACTTCATTTTTCTGAAACCCTCTCAATATCTTGAGAAGTAAAAAATCTAATTTGAAAATGGGCATTCCAAAAGTCATGTTGAGAGTTGGTTACAGAGGAAGAATTTATGTTGATTTATTTTTTGGATGAAAATTTTGGGAAGTGGATTGAAGGGGGATTTTATAAATCAAAATAGAGTATAAAATTTGAATTTTTATTTTAAATGTGAAAGCAACACTTTCAAAATAAGGCGTTATCCAGAAATAAATAGCTTGAATTCAAAATTTAATTCGCTAAGAGAGGTGCAAGGATTCAATATCCAAAACTAAAAATTTTAACTTCCATGGCTGCATTCATGGCCAGAAAATATTCCGAGAAAAAGAAAAGATATTCAGACATATTGAGACGAGAGAGAAGAAACAGATGAAATAGGATCTGAAACTAATGGGGAAAGTACAACAAAAGAACTGCTAAATTTGGAATATGTCAACTGCTACAAGAGGTGTAACAGCACCAGAAAAAATCGAGAAAAAGAAAATAAAGGGAGAGAAAAATAATAAATCCTCTAAAGCATTTACAAGCATTGCATTTTGCTCTCCGAATTGATGCACCAATTTTAGAAGAAGCTGTAGGAAGATGCGTCCAACGGATGGATGAGGTATGTGAGCACCAAGGCCACTAGCATTAGCACGTATGCGATCCCCTGATCAATTGCAGTCCCTGCAATAATTAACTTACGGATCAATCATCAAAACTCTAATACAATTGGAACAAAACCGTTGAATTTTCTATGAATAAACAGTAGAAAAAAAAAAAAACAGTAATCTAAGCGTTCTCTACTATTTACATGTCAACTCTGTTCTATTTATTGAAAAAAAAAATAAGATGGAGTTATTGGAAATTTTCCGGGAAACTGTTTTCCATCGAAACTAAAGGATCTGAAAAAGGGCGAGAAAAATATTAATGAAAGCATATAGAATGCATCCATATCCCGTATCAAGCTTCTTTCAACAAATAAAGATAAACTTTCAAACAATTTTCCATCAAAACAAACGAAGCGAAATAATCAATAAACACTAGAATCAATTGTTCGGACAATGTATCCACATCCTAAATCAAAATTTCTGTTGAAGAAGAAAAATAGAATCTCTCGAGAATAATTTCCTTAAAACAAACACGAGAAAAAAAAAAAAGAAAAAAAAAGGCCTCCCAATGCATCCACATCCCGAATCAAAATTCACATTCCAAACTCTGTTTTCTTGGAGAGATAAATATACTGAAAGAACAAACAAATGGAGTCTGAAATGTCCAAAAAAAAAATCCTGGAAACTAGTTTCCATAAAAACAAATGGAGATAAAACAAATAAGAACCATCAGATCCAAACAGAAGAGAAGTCATACCATCGCTGGTGGGAGCCGGAGCAGGAGCCGACGACTGAGCACGAGCAAAAGAGGCGGAAACAACGACGAAAAGGAAAGCGAAAAACCCAGGAGCACCAATGCCAACCCTAGAACACCCCGCCATTTTCTCCCTTTCTCTCTTGTACGGATCAAAAGCTATCTATATATATATAGAGAAAGAGAGGAGAGAAAGGCCGGAAGCTAGAGAGAGAAAAGCAGGGATGGTTTTGGTTTTGCGAACCGGAAGAGTTTTTGGTTTATATAGGTAAAATAAAAATTATTAAAAAAAAAAATTATAAGAGGAAGAATTTGAGTTGGAATTTGACAGATTGGTGTGGACCCCACTGTTGGTATTCAAAATTTGAAGCTCATGTGGCCGCCCGCCCTAACAAGCTAACACTCCAACCCATCTGTGGCTTTTGTCAGCTCAGCTTTCCAACGTCGCCGTTTTGCTCTTCCAACTTTTAGTATTATTGGAGGCTTTTCATTTTAACAGATCATAACGGCTAGTTAGTGGGGTGGGGCCGGAGTTAGCTATGGACAGTTGTGCACCACTGGCGTTTTCCCTGGCCGTTTGGGACGCAGTAGGTTGGGAACATGGGAGAAATCGTTCAAGTGGGAAAAGATTTAAAATCAGGAGGTTATTTTGTAAAAACAAGAAATTACCAGTTTGATGGTAACAACTTCGAATATATTTTATGGTCTTACCTTTATTTTACATTTTTTTTTTATAGAAAAAGCCTGATGATAGACTATGTAAATGTATTTGATAATTTCGAAACTTTAAGTGCAATATATCTTTGTTTTTAAATTTAAAAACAATTAAAATTTATAATCTTGTTAAATTATTATTTAATTTATTTTTTGCATTCTACGCACGTGGCAAGTAGAACTTCCATAGACAGCTTTAAAAGCCCATATATATATAATTGAAATAAATTCATTTAGTTTGAAATTTAAGATTTTAAAATTGCGTCTTATCTTAGCGTTAGAACAAAATAAAAAACAACCATTTTCGATTTTAAACTTTTTAAAAAAAATTCAATTTGGGGATAATCAATTAGCAAGAGAACTTATCAATAAAGACATAATCAAACCAAGCCCATCCACAAGAGAGCTGCAAAAACCCCACATTCCCAATTGTAAATTAATAATAATAACATAAGAGAAAATCTCATTACTAAAAATTTAAATTTAAGATGATATTTATTTTTTTAACTTTTTGTTGAAAATAACTTATTTTCAAAATATAGGTCGTTTGTTTTTCTACTTTTTCATGATTTATTGTAAACTTTTTACTAAATAAAAAAACCCAAAATATATAGCTTTTTTAAAATAGAAAAAACAATATATTGATTTTTCTTTAATTTTTAATACTTTATAAAAATAAAATACTACAAAAACAAATAACCTAATATTTAATACTTTTAAACATTAAAATTCTATTTAGAATTAAATAAAAAAACAAACACAACCTAAATTTGTAGCTAAACCACCTCAGAATCGAATAACAAATATGAATCCACCCACTCAAATTATCCAAGATTGAAATGCTCAATTCTTTAATTTGGTGGTCGCATATTTTTCTCAATCTATTTCAGGCTGTCCCCTACAGCATTACCACCCATCTCCCCTATCTGCTTAATTGCTACTGGAAAGGACCAATTGAAATGAGGTTTGAAGATATTGCACGTCAGCCACATGTGAGACGTTATCATCTAGACTTTTTGATCATTCAGGACCGCTTTTTCCGCGTCTCTAATTGAAGAGATTCATGCATGGACTCGGATGGAGGAACTCTTCCAAAAGGTATATATGCACCATATGTACAACTCTTCCAAAAGCATTTACTACATATGGTGTTAAAATGTAGACGAAACATCCCACATGGATGCCATGACTTCCCAAGCATCATGATGACTTATGAGGATCACACAGGCAACTACCCCACTCAGAGAGACATGCCACATGCTTATATCTTGATCCGTTATCATTTTTTGATTAGGAACAGAATAGAAAGATGTCCACGTTGCACACCAAATAAAAGAAACCCGGAAGTGAAGCGGCAAAGGCTAAGATTTCTACAAAGAAATGAAGGATCTTCAACACTCATACATGCTAAGGGGCACATGATGCTCTTATTATTCAAGCAGCACATTTAGGCTTTTTCCGGTACTGATTGAGCTATGTCCCTTCTTGTTCTTTTTACTCTTATCTGCTCTACCATGCTAGACTAAGGCTGTCCTAATTATAGTGGGAGTCTCAGACAAGACCACACCAAGTATCTCATGCTATGTTGAAGAAATTAAGCCACATGTAGAGCAGATTTTTCTTTCTTTTTTCTTATACCAGGTTAGGAACCTTCTGCCTAACGAAAATCAGTTACCTAACACCTAGGAAATCCAGGGTCCAAGAGCGTTGACTGGATTCCCTGATTTCCAGGTGTACTATAATTAAACTTTAGTTACTGATGGAATCCGGAAGTAAAGCATATAAAAATAAAGCTGGGAAAGCTCATGTATAAAGTGAGACTCAGTATTCATTCTCTCTGGGATATGTGAATATATAAGGGATTAACAAAATGAAACACCCAAAGATAAATGTCATTACATACCATTCCATGTTCCACAAGGCACCAAGAAATCAAATATAAAGGTAAATCCGCTTTACAGTCCCACTTCAGCCCTTTTAGCAGCACTCTAAAACCTGCCACAGGAAAAATGTTAAGCAAGACACTTTCCTCCTGCAGACAGGAAGAATAACTTTTCAAAAGCTAATAACATGACACTAGAGTACACAGAGAGAGAGAGAGAGAGAGAGAGAGAATCACTGGGAAGTGAGAATATAAAGAACTAACATCCTGGAAACAAAAGTAATTGCTAATGAGAACAATGAGGAGGCATTTTTATCATTAAAGACCAAGACAGGTTGATGTGTGGCCCCACCTCAAGTTGGTGTTTGCTTGAACCCTTATACACTTCACTTCTTGGGGGAAATAGAGGCTCCGAAAAGGGGTGTTTTTCCCACAGATTTAAACAGTTAGTCAGCTATGAAATGAAGAAACAGCCAGAACAGCGCTCCCACTTAATAATGATTCAAGAGACAACACCACCCACCACCCTAGCTCACAAGAAAGCACGAAAGAATAAAAAAAAAAAAAAAAAACCACACACAAGTAATTTCCTTGGAACAGGTCCCTGTAGCTTACTTGGTTCACACTGCTAACTTTGGATCCACTGCCCCTGAAGCATTGCCTTCTCCTGTTAGAATGTGGTCTGGATCCTGCACAAATTAAAATTTACCATTACAATCTAAATTATACAAAAGATGGGTGAGATCAGGGCCAGAAGTTCTTATACCTCCATCCCCCATTTAATATAGTCTGGGGACTCGCATGCCTTGTATTCATCAACCAAACTCTCAATAATGTCTCTTGATTCATCAAATTCTGAAAGATCATTGTCCTGCCCACATCACATTGAAATGAGACTCATATAAAACAACCACTCTATAAACCAGCACAACCCAGAGGGAATCCATCTATCAAGGATTTTCACTTTTCACCTAATCAGAAAGGTATTCCACCAGGGATAATAACAAATGTAGTTAACAATAGAGTTAGTTTTCAACTGAGCTTAAAAACAAATTACAGTGTTATATATGTGGTTAATGAGCTTCAAATGTGGATATCTTGGCATTATCCCATGATATTTTCTGATATAACAGTTCCAGAACAACTCATTGTTTTCAGTTGCAATGAATGGAAACCAGAATCCTTCTACAACAAGCTCACTTAATTGTCATGGAGAAAGAAAAAGAAGAAATAAATGGGGTTTTAGTTGCTGCACAATCTTCAGCCAGAATCCATTATAGCAGTAAATCATGCTCCTGCAGGTCAATGGGTTTGGCCGAAAGTAACATTACTAAAGATCTTAGCTTCAAGAAAAATGAGACAAAAACAGTTGCTTAGCAATTCATCAATTCAAAACTTATTTCCTTCTCTTCCAGTTGGATATATTTCATTTGCAACTTTTGACAGGGATGTATGCATGCAGTTCATCTACATGGAGGTTCCTTTGAATCCTTCCTTAAGCTATTCTTCCCTCTAAAAGATAGGAGACTTTACATTTCAGCAGATTCAGAATGTTAGTGAGAACTAATGCATGTTCCTACATGGCCCTACACTGAGCAACAATAGAAATAAAACTGCATGTTAATCTGAATTTGGTTGTTATGAACATTGATCATGAGAAGAAAGCTAAAAAGAAATTGCAGGACTTTGAATCTCAGGACTACAAAACTTGAAGATCATATGAACTAGAAGGTCATCCTTAAATCTGATGATTTTAAAGATGGACAAAGGCAAAAAAGAAAAATGCACACAATTTATAAATCAATCCCATCACTGATAAAAGTATATGATTCATATAAAGTAATCGGTTCCTATATTAACAACTAATATAAATTATTTTTTACAACATAATAATTGAGCCTCCCAAAGCATCAGTAGTTGAGAAAATGAAAATCAGAAAAAGAAAATCAAAATTGAGTATTTGCCAAGAGGAAAATGAAATACAATAGTTTTGCTCAGCTCAACTCAACAAAGCCATTACTCCCAACTGTTTAGGGCTGGCTAACTGGAATAAATCCATTTTTCTATTTATGACAATTCATAACTTCAGATCAAGCATTGCATCTATGGATGTAGAAATAAATGGAATTAATGAATAACATAGGTGGATAGCAGAAATTTGGCAAAAGATAGTTGAAAAGCAACTATTATAGTAGTTAGGATGGAAACTTACAGCAAACATTGGGAACTTCCTATAGTTGTCAAGAAAGGCTTGCTTCTTTCTCAACTTCTCGTACTGGCTCAGGCATTTGCTGAATAGGTGTCGGATACTTGTATGGCTAGCGAGCATAAGACCACTGACCTAAAAAATGCAAGCACAAACATAATTTTCTTTTCATTCTTTTTTCCAACTAACCTTCCAATAATCATGGCATTACTCTAAAACAAATGCACATTTTATATTTGGAAGAATGAAACTTACAAACTGAAAAAACTGAAGATAGAAATGCTTACATTCTCCAAAAATTTCTTAAGAACAAAAAGCAAATACAAGCATAGCAAACTAAGTAATCCTTACCCTATGGGCAGTTTGAACATAGGGAGACTTCCTAGATAGAGCAACCTGCAAAAGAACAGAAATCACAAAAGATAATGTTTACTCCAGATAATAGTAGATAGAAGAATGGACTGAATGATATAAATAAATGCTTTTAGCATGGAGAAAAACCTGAATGCTTGCAGGTCCCCATTCAATAAAATTAACAAGCTTTCTTTCACGTATTCTCTGCAAACTTTCATGAACCTGATTTGAAGATCATAAAAAGTATCAAATGTGGCACCTCTAGTAGAATTCACAATTCTGAGCAAGAGAGAAACCTTCACTGAAATGAATGGCATCTCAATCAATAACAAGATTAATGTCCCAATGACAAAGAAAAAGGAAAAAGATACATGGACAGGGACACATCAAACCACGGATATGCTAAATTGCCAATATTGCAAATTGTAAAATGTGCATTATGATTTTATAGTCAATATTATTTATATTGCATATAGCAAATATATGAGTTTGGATCTAATATCGAGATATTGTTGCTAACAGTTGCAAACAATAAGGAAGCTCAACCATGGACACACTACAGTGTTTCTCCTCTCTTATTAAAACTGGTGTTAGAAGTATAATTTGTTGTTATAGCAACAGCTATATTCTGATATGTTCACATCTTTTTGCATTGTATTATGGAACAAAGGTCCCTTTCACTTTTCAGAAGGATCATTGTGACACATATTTTCAAAAGTTCTACTGAAGAACCTATCAGTATTACCTGAGTAGGGTCCACTTCTCCTTGAATTATATTTAGAATCGATATGTACTTTGCTTGACTAGCTTCTTTTGTACGAGCATATGAGGAAACCATAATATTCTTGGTCTGCAAAACAGATAAGTGTCAGAAGCAGACTGGATGTGCTTTGACAGAACAAGCAAAAAGAAAGTCTCTCTTGCCTGCAGAAGTCTTCTCATGACGTCTAGTACAGTAGTTTTACGAATCACATTAGCCTGCCAAAAAGAGATGTGCTTGCTTTAATCTGCTTCTACTAATGGAAATCTAACATGCCAAATTCAAATTTTACGAGAAAATGAACTACCAAAATCATCTGTATGGTAGAAATCAGACTAGTGGCTAAACTGAAAAGGTTTCTTTGTGGATTTTCTGATGATCCAACAGGTTGGATGGGAAACTTGAATTCCAAATAAAACTATGAAATACATAAGAGTTCCCTGTCCTCAGTCTTTATGGTCTGAAATGACAAGACTAATTGGACAAGAAAACTTCGAATTGGAATCTTACCTGGCGCTCCACTGTGAGTGGTGTATATCCTGTCATTAGAAAATGGCACCTAGGTGTTGGAATCAAAGAGGCAAGAAGGCCAACTAGGTCATTGTTCATGTATCCTGGATACCGCAGTGTGGTTGTGCTTGCAGACATTACAGTAGAAACCAAAGAATTTGTTTGAGCAAAGGTAGGATTTGATAGGTGAAGGCGCTCCACAGCAATTCTATTAAGTGCAGTGTTATCAAGAACAACAACACAATCAGCATTTAGTGTTAGTCGCTTGAGTGTCAAAAGTGAGTTGTATGGCTGGACCACAACATCACTTGTCTCCATCTGGTTAGGAAATACACTGTATGTCTGAACAAGTTTTTTGCTGTAGCGATCATTCAGAGTCTCCAAGAGATATGAACCCATACCTGGAACAAAGCAGATGATTATTGGTACAGGAGGAAACGTGATATCAGTAACTCGATAGCTACTCTAGCAGGAAGGCATTTAAAACAGTCATGAACAAGCTATCAAATGACTACAAAGTGCAAATATACACTTTGATATAGGATCCATGGAAAAGATTAAAAATCAGGAGAGCATTCCCTCTTTTAGAAAATCTCCAGTCATTGAAGCAAACTTTTTTGACTGATGTACTATAAGGATCTTCAAGGTTGTAGATGTTCTTGTGTATAATTCACCAGTAAGACCAGCTTACAGAGACCACTTTAGCATTTAAATTTAGGTTGCTGAATCAATTGGATAACAAATCAAGCAAATATAAACAATGAAAATGAAATGCTGAAAGATATAAAGAAATATCACCAAATGAAAAAACACTTTCAACACCTCAACAGCCAAAGATGGTAATGAGAGTTAAGAAAACCTGAGCCTGTTCCTCCAGCTATTGAATGGCATAGAACAAAACCCTCAAGACTATCACTTCCATCAGCTTCTCTGTCAATCATATCCATTATATCCTCTTCAACACCCTTTCCCTGATCAGAAATTAGCAACTATGTCAAAACACAGATGAGACACATCCCAAACATGCAAGTGACAGAATAGAAAGATTATTAGGCCAATTTTTTCAACAAGCCTCAGAAAAGAATTGTGATAAAGTTCAAATGGATGTAGGGTGAGTCAATTGCTTGAAGTTGTTACTAGTTTACAAAGTAAAATCAAGAAGGCTTACTATGATACCATGGAATATGTTTAAGTATCATAATATTATTGTGTTTTTTTTTTTTTTTGGAGGACATTATTGATCTAATAGCCCCAAATGCAACAAACACACATATATGCATTCACACCCCTGCATTCATGTCTTGTATTGAGATTCAAAAATTAAAAAATTGTAAATTTGATCCTAAACTAGCTAACTTGTTGGACAATTTATGTTATTTCACTAACAGAAATTAAGATCACCACTATTATAACCAAGGGAGCACAAATATACTACAGAATGGCAATATTTCTCATTTATAGACATTAATAACAGAATCACATAAGTCAACAAATGGACTCACCGTTACGATATTTAGTCATGTTTTCTGACCTAATAATTAATTGCAAGTGATGCACTACTAAATGCTTGCATGACTGAGAATGAAGGCAAGATCAATCAAGTTGAACATGACCATGAGTTAGCTATTAGCAGTGTTATCAAAGGCGATCACCTGGGTCTCCTAGGCCATCAGGCCAAGCAGAGTAGATAAAAGTCGCCTTTTGAAGACCTAGGCAAGGCGACTTCAAAGAGGCAACGCCTAGGCAATCGCCTTGGAATAAGGCACAAGGCATAGAGGCGGTCGCCTTTGACCATGAATTAAGATTAAACATACTTAGATTATAATTTCATTCAATCTAACATTGGATTAGACAAAGTATAAGATAAAATATTGTATTATCAATCATAGAGATAATAAGATGGAGGGTTATCAATCTAGTCTTGATGGAAGCAATGAGAATTTTAATTTCAATAATGACTATGATAATGATGCCTAAAGCTTCTCTAGAATGTTCAATATCTTATTTTGTTTTTTATTTTGCTTTTTAGATGTTTGAAAAATTAGAATATACATTTAGATAGAATGAATATCTTTAAACAATATGATGTTTTTTATAATATGGGTTATAATATTTAACACTTTCAATAAATTATTACTATTTTGTTAATTTTATAAGACATCGTGAGTAATGAAAAATTAATAGTGTTGATTGTTGAAGACAATACTTATATTGGTTGAATATCAAATAGGTAAATATATGTATATTCTTTATCGCCTTACTATAGTTAGGTTATCACCTTGTTTTTCGTCTTTCGCCTTAGGCTAAAAGGAGTCTTATCGCCTTGATATCGTCTTTTGCTTTTGACAACACTGGCTATTAGACCCTTGATGGGTTGTCGTTTATTGAGATAAAATAACAATTTTGATCAGCAAAAGGAATAAATACTTCTGCCATTAAACCAAATTTCATTCTCAGCAATTACACACTCATGTATGTTAAATTTTCCTAATAGTAAACAGGTATCTGTATAATAAAGTAGAACTGATTAAAAATCAGATCGGGGGACAAATGCAAGGAACACAAAGGCCCATGCAGCCTAGAGAAATTAACAATAAATAAATAAATAAAATCATCTCAATGTTATTTAACTAAGTATTAGACAGGATCTTTCAACTGTGACAACCAGAAGTTTATGCCATTATCAATGGGATATTTTTAGTTTATTTTGAGATAAACTCAAACATTTTCTATGGATTGGAAAAAAAAGCCTTCAGTCTAGCAACATGCATCACATGTAACAGTCAATATTGCTTCGTTAATAGAGTAAGCCTCACATGGCCATTAATCACCAATCACCAAAGCTAACCGCAGGATAAAGCTATTACAAGAGAAACCTAACTATAAAACAACCGAGCAACCGACCTGATGATATCCACTGGCCCAATTATTTCCTGCACCCCCTCCGTGATCTGAAACAAATATGTTCTCATGGTTGTAGAGGTTTCGATATTCACTGTTTTGAATACCATTAATTACTCTCGGCTCCAAATCAATCAGTAGAGCTCGTGGTATGTAGTGCTGATCATCAGCTTGATAGAAGAACACATCCTTCCTGTCACCACCCTGCAGAATTTCAATTTCAACAAACATGAAGAATTCATTCATAAATAGTATTACAGGTAATCCTGACAAAATACTTCTAGATACCAAGCTCAATTAGGTTGTAAAAGTTCTTAGTGAACTTTATTTTTATGATTTGTAAGAGGAATGCTATACATCCCGAAGACTCGTCCTAATTGAAATGGCCTGCCAATTTTTCCTTTCATTGTAAAAACAATGATCACCACAATTCAATTAACTGCAATAGTGCCCCTGCCTCACAAATCGTGGTGGGGAATCTGGACAAAGAATAATAATATCATTCAATTTGTAATCTCTCCAGCATGATGCCTAATTTAAATCATCCTATGAGCCTCTTCTTGTTTTTTCTTTCTTGTGGAGATGCTTACTTCAAGTAGTAAGGCTCTCAGAAAAGCATTTTGTTTTGAATGTTCAGATTTCAAACAAAAAAAAAAAAATTATAGTAAAATAAATTCGAGAAAAGTACACAGAAATATATTTGAACTGCATCGACCAAAAATTATATATTAGAACCCAATGTAACATTGTAGCCTATATATTAGCATAACACAGTAAGTACTGTCAATCAAGCTAGCATCCCCTTTCCTATCAATATATATAATCAACAAGTCTAACCAAGCAATAGCACAATAACTAAGGGAAAAGTTGGCGTAGGCGTAGCAATAATACAAGTTCAGACTCATAATCGTCTCGAAATTGTAGCAGTTTAGGGAAGGAAATTCGTCAAAATGAAAAGATCTAAGCCAAAAAAAAAAAAAGGAGCTCTCTTCGGTTGCCGAGAAAATGAAGAATAGTGAGAGAAACCATATTTCAAAATTTAGATATCCAACGCCCATTTCCTCAACATACCGCAGACAAAAAGTACAATCCAAAAACACTATCCCATCTTCTTTCCTTCTCTTTTCTCAGCAACTAAACAGAGGCTAAAAGGTGAAATCAGAACCTGAGTAGCGAAATCCTCGAGAATGCCTTCTTTGCTGATGCCGTGCTCGAGACACAGCTGCTTCCAGAACTCCATTCCGATCTGGTTGCCGCATTGTCCCACTTGCAGAGTGATGATTTCTCGCGGCATGATTTGCTTGTTTTCTCGGGAAAGTTAGGGTTTCAGTCCAAGAAACTTCGAGATCTTTTTCTCCTCTCTCGCGCGGAGACCTTTTTGAAAATAGAGGGAAAATGAAAAAATAGAATCCCGAGAAATTGAATTCTGGAAATTACAAGGTCTCCCCCTCGTGGACGCTTTTATACTGGAGACTGTGAAGTGAAGAAAGGTTTTATTTTATTTTATTTTATTTTTGGTGCCGGCAAATTGTGCCGGTGTTTGGGAGAGGGGTTACTGTGTCCCAATGAAGGTTTAAGGTTCCTCTGTCCACCGATTAGGGTAGTTCTAGACCCTGGATAATGGAGGGAGGTGGGTTTTTTCTTTTTCTCTTTTGGTTAAATGATTTTTATTTAACCATTGATTACGCAAATCTGAAATCAAAGTATAAATTTATTTATAAAAAAAATGTGATTCATAAGAAACAATGGAACTCAAAATATACCATCATATTAAAAATCTACCATTCTATTCCTTTGCTCAAAATTTTATCAAACATTAAATAAGTTTAGTTTAAAAAATGAATTTAAATTTAATAAATTTTTTATTTCAATTTAATGGAAAAAGTAAGTTTTAACTCGTTAATATAAAAATATATATAAAATAAACCTAAATTTTTTAAAATAAATATTATCTTCATTTATTTAAAATAATTTAAAATATATATAATTTTTAATTAAACGTATAATTATTTCTTAAAAAATTAAGGTTTTTTATCCATATACTTTTATATTAACGAGTCAAAACTCATTTATCTTATAAATCCGTATTTTATGTTTTTCATCGATATTATTTATTTTGTCTGGTTCATATTTTTCATGATTTAAATAGAACCTTAATATATCATTTTTTAAGTAGTCGATGGATCGATCTAATCAATCCCACTTAGTAATATTCTTCCATTGCTCTCAAATTTTGTCTCGTTACCAAAAATTAAAAAAGAGAACAAAAAAAACTATGGATAGAAAATTTATACCCTTAATCCAAATATGTTTTTGAAGAAACAATTTGGCTTTTAAAAAATCACATTAGAAATATCATCTACATGCCCAAATTTACCATATTTTATAATTTTTTTTCTCAATTTTTTTATAAATTGTTTTTAATGTAATAAATTTGTCAAAAATTCCGCTTTGAGGAAAATCTAGAAGGAAGCCAAAAGAGAAATAGTTCACCATAGAACTTGGTACCGTCGATCCATAGTTCATTACTTAAAGTCAAAAGAGCTCAATACAGGGCAAAATCACAAAAATCACACACAAAAACTATGTATAGCCACCACTACTAGCACTAATCCAAAAGGCCTCATACTAAAATTTTGCTTCTTCCATGCCCACTTTTGCTACTTCCAAGCTCCATAACCAAAAACCAAGCCTGTGTACACGCTCCATTGATTTTTCGGTTTAGCTGTTCCGCCCCCAAATTTTAAATAAAATTCTAACGGGGCCACAGGAAAGCTCCCATGGCAAACTTCCTCTTCTGCTCGACACCACCGGTGACCGGGAGGCCGTACTCCGCGAGCAAACAGTCGATCTTCCACTCCGGCATGGTCTCGTAGTCGGCCTGAGTGTATCTCGGGTAGTGCAGCGGCATTTGGAATTGCCCGCACCGGTCACGGCCTTGAAGCCCATTTGCCCCGGCACTGCCCACGGTGGGTATGGAACGAGCTACTGACTCCATCGCCGTCACTGGGGTTGTCTTCTCCGGTGACCTCTTGAGGGGTTTTAGAGCTTAAGTCGGATGGTCGCCTTTTATAGAGGATGTTTCATGTACATCATCGAGGTCCGGAGTCATTTCTGAGAAAACAAAGTCCTAAATGTGTTGATTTTTTTATTTGGGAAATTGTGAAAAAGACCCCGTGTTTTTCTACAATCACGAATGTGATCATAAAAATATTTATATATAACAAAATTCACAATACTTTAATAGGGAAAAAAAAATGAAATTTGATTAACCTGTATGAAAATATATGGAAAAAAAAACTTTAAAAATTTTAAATTAATATTATCTTCATATATTTAAATATAATTTGAAATATGCACATTTTTTAATAAATTATCCAATTATTTCAAAAAATATCATTTTACTTAACATGTCATTTAAATCAATTAACAATTAGAATCCTTCGTATGCATGTTTCTCTTTAAATATTTTGATTTTAGATATTTTATTATCATTATTATTTAAGTTTTTTTTTTCCTATAGAAACAAATAGGATTCTTATTTTAGTTTCCTAAAGTTTAAAAAATATTGTACAAAAAAATCATATTTAATCATAACTACCAATTCAAAAAGTAATAAGATTGTTTATTAAATAATAATATATAATTATTTTTATTATTATTAATTTATTTAATATAAAATATTTACTTATTTATTTATTTTTATACTATATATCATAGTACAACCATATATAAAATATTTTACATATGAAAAACTCTTACAATATATTTTATTATCTATTATATCAAATAATTATTAATATTATATAATAAATACAAATTTATTATTAATTTATTTATTATCAATGAATTTATTTTTAACTAATTAATATTAGAATAAACTTTATTTTTTGTTCAAATTTTTACTTTATAATGTTTCTAGAGAGAAAAAAATTTCAAATAATAAAATAAAATAATAGTAATAATAAAATATATAAAAATGAGGAAAATATTTAAATAAGGAGTTTTAGTTGTCAATTGATTTGAATGATATAGCAAATAAAAGGACATTTTTGAAAATAATTGGATGACTTGTTAAAAAAATGTATGTATTTAAAATTATTTTTAAATAGATGAAGATAATATTAATTTAAAAAATTTGAGATTTATTTTTTCCACGTGTTTTTAAATACCACTTTTTATGGCATTAAATGTTATTTTATAAAGTCGACCAACTTCACCACCTAACGTAACCTTAAATTCAACTACAAAAAGTATATTCCATGACATGATGCTAGATTCCACCCCAGTCACGGCGTTGTGTCCTTCTTCTTTTGTGAAAATATATAAATTATGATAAAATAAAAATTTGCCTTTGAACCCCATCATACTGAAAGTTTAGAGGACGTGTCGATGCCCTTTCAAAAGGTGTAAGAATTTATTTATTTTTTAGAATAAATTTAAGGCATTTTTAGTTATTTTATACCTATATAAAATTATTTCATATTTAATAAAAATTTTATATTATTAATATTGACTTCAGGGACTAAAGTTAAAAATAAAAAGTTACGGTCCTAAAAAAATAAAGAAAAAGGATGCAGAGCACATGAGAAAAGAGGCAATAGTGGTAATTTGAGGGAGTAGAAGGGCTTTGTGAAGAAAAGCAGCCAGCTTGTAGTCAAAGTAGGGTCAGCCATTTCCATTGGTTTTAGCTTTAGAATACACACAGCTCATTTTGCATTGTAATTTTGTAGCCAGCCTTTTAATTATTAAAGTTTCCAACCGTCTATCATTCGTTATTCACGATGTGGGACACACTTGGAGTCCGCGAATGTATTAAATGATTCCATTAAAGCAATCAAATCATTCTATTTCTATCATTGCCCAGGGTCTCATTCATGATCATCTTGTTCATTTTCCACCTTCAAAATTGTCTTTAGTTTTGAATTTTTTTTACCTTATGTTTGATTTTATTTTTTTATTTAAAACTAGAAGATATTTATTATTTTTACTAAATTTATGTTTGGCCCCCAATAAAATTGAAGAAAAATGCAAGAAAATAAAAATAAAAATTAGATTTAAAAGCAATAAATTATGTTTATATATTATTTCAAATTCATTTCACGATTTTGAACCAATAAGATAAAAATTAAATAATTTTAGAACACATAAAATTCTAACTAATTTTCAATCATATTTGATTTTCTTTGATATATCATCAATGGTAAACATGAGAAAATTATATTCTTTAACATTTCGAGAACCAAACATAACCTAATGGGTCTTGGGATATTGGCTTTATTGAAGTTTGTTTCAGGTAGGAGAACAAAGACCCTTTCTCGTTTAGTTTATGAGAAACAAATTATTAAAATATGTTTGAGAATGTTTTTCGAAAATAAATGAACTGAAAGCATCTAAATTTGTTTTTACAAAACAACCAATTTTGAAAACAAATTCTAAAAATTCTGTTTTTTTTTTTTTTTTTGTCAAAAGTTTATCAAACATGTTTTTTGAGTTCAAAAACTATTTTTAAGAGTAATCTTCAAACATGATGTAAAGTTTGTTGATGTGTTTTGAGTAACTTTGCTAAAAGTGCTTAATATGAGGTAAGAAGGTAAAAAAAGAAGTCACATCCCAAACAAGGCCTAACGTGACATCCACACTAAATAGAGCCATAATAAGAGTTGGTGAGTGATAAGGATTGCTAACCTTCCCTCGAGACTGAACCCAAGTTTTCAAGGTTTTAATGGCAATAAAATTGGAGCCACAAGGCCATTTCCTACTCTCTATTCTCTAATCAATGGACTCAAGTAGATTTTCTTCAAATGGCTCTCATCCACACAATCACTTGAAGGAAAAGCAAGTGTTGGGGAGGGAGCATTCAATATCTGGGGCGGTACCATACTCAATTCCATTATTGAACATAGCTTCCCCCTAAGATATCTTGTGATGATGAGTAAGGAGAAGGCAAAAGAACAAATGAGAGCCACATATGGTGAAGATGTCTTCATTCACTCCTCCTATCAGAGTTGTCGGTGGGTGAGGTGGCGCCACCACCAGCATTGGATATGCCGGAGACCCACCAGAACCTGGCCAACTACTCTGTCGTGTTGTGTTGTTCGTTTATTTGTTTTTGGGTTTCTAGTTTGATGTATTTTCATGAAGCCCCTGCATTCTAATTTTGTGTTCAAAACCCTAAACTATAGTCACTACAAGCAGTAAAAAACCCTCTAAGAGATAAAAATGTATCTGTTCATCACAAATCACTATGAATTTCTCAAAAGCAAGATTAAATCAAAATCCTCATATAGAAGGCAAATGAGTTTTGAGCTGTTAAAACAGTGTTTTCTATGCTCATCCAAGTCACGAATCCTCATCCTCTTTGTGATATTCTATGCTACATATCTTGGTCGTATCGAATCTAAACAAATTTCATCTATACAAAGTAATAATCAACTTTTCATTAAATTAATTTTTTCTTTTGAATTGGAAGCTTACCAAAGAATTACTTGATTCGATAAAGATGACAGATACATCAGGAATTTGTTCTTCGATCAAGATGACTCTCTGGAGCTGATTTTACAGTCAGAGGCAAATCTACAAGCATGGTTGGAGGGGCAAAATACATGTGTAGAGACATCATGCAGATGACAATACCCAAGAAAAGCTGTATCACACAAATAAAGGGAGAGACAGAAGATCAATGATTAGAAATCACTAAACAAAAGGCGAGAAAACACAGCTCTAATAAGCATCAGACAAGACAAAGTTTGTGAAGTTCTTGCTATTAACATAGATTCATCGAGGACATCAACTGAAATGTTTTCACCCAATTAGCGGACATTTGGGTACCCACTTGAGAAGGATATTGTTTCATCTCCAATGCTACTTAAGGGCCCAAATTCACAGTGAAGAATGCAGCAACAGTATCAAGCCACCACAAAAAAAACTATAATAAATCATGTTTTGCTTTTCTGAGTACTAGTAGATGAATGAGATGAAGTTCTTTCACAAATCTCAAAAAATGATCCTACACATGCAACAAAATATACCCTGTTTAACATTTCCATAAAGCTAAATAGAATGATCATGCAGTCCTGAGGAATAAATTACTCAAGTGGTAGCTAAATCACAATGAAATAAAGGAGACGCAAAAGATGGCAGAACAATCAAACTTCATAGGCCTGGAAGCCTACCTGCAAAGTTGGCTTAAAATTGAAGAGGAACACAGATAAAACCATTGTCAGCAGCATAGCCATTGATGTAGAATACACCTTAAAATAAAATATAAAAAAAAAAAATTGCAGTTAAGAGATCTGTGAGAAAAATAGGCAAATATATGATATCAGACTGTCATGATCTGTACCCACTCTCTGGTAAGATATAGATAAAGGAGATAGATACCTTTACAATATTGTCAGCATATTTCATTAACCATGAAACCAGAAGACCAGTAGACCCTAGATTCAAAACCACCATCCATGTTGTGACACTGTATCCATTAAAAAGGCGATGCCACCATGGCCCTTTCTCAAATCCGCTTCTGTAATCATCCAAGATAAGTCGTGCCATGTTGAAAATTGCACCAAACCTGCAAACGACGTTTTCTAAATTACAGATTTTGGAGGATGAATTTTAGTCATCTTAATCACTTTAATCACTTTCTCTAAGAGACTCTAAAACTTGAAACAAAAAATTATCTTAATTGAAAAAACCTCAATGCTCATACCTGCTACCTTTGAAGAGGAATAGTCTGGCATTTCTATATGCTTACATGGTTACATGATTTGTGCGCAAAAAGGTCAACTTACGTGTATAACTGTACATTCTGCCAGTATAAGCTGTCATCGTTCTTCTTCATCAAGAACTCCGTGTAAACACCAGCTAGTGCTGAAAGACAAGCAGACAGAATTCCCAACATGTATCCTTGAATAGGTGCTGAGAAAAGGGAGTCACATGAAGCCTCTCCACAGCCTCTAACCTATATCAAGGCATTCCAATTATGATGACAACACAGGTGTCTAGGGAATATTTTGCCTCAATTACCCATGAAAACAATCAGTCAAGTGACATATGTTCAAGAAATATGGCTTTGCTATAGATTTTTGCATACGAAATTGTAATATCTGGGTAGGGAGTTGGAAAGGCTCTAGTTTGACAGAGAAAATATACAAAAACTTTCAAAGGTTTTATTTTATTTATCTTATAAAAAATGCCTCCTTCTCACTGGATTTCATAATTACACATTTAGCAAGAACCTTGAAATCTTGGTTAAGCTATGGTAAACTTTTATGTATTAGCTACAAGCAATCAAGCACAAGCCTCTGATTGCAACTTGTTTGCGCAGTAGGGTTTGGCAAATTGGAAATATTGCATGATAACTGAACCTATCATTTACCCTATTCGTATAGGGGCAATGCCTTCACTTGGACGCACTAACAAAATGAGTGAAAGTTCAGCATTTTTCTTTTTTTCCTTTATTGTGAGGTGGGATGGGGTTACCTTCTCTTTTTTATGAGCAAGCTACCATTTCCCCTACAATTTAGGACTAAAATGTAGCTACGGAAACAACTTATTTTTAGCTGAAGATTTCTTCATGTCTCTTTGTTGTCATGCTTGAACCATGTTCAGTTGCATTGACATCTCAATGATCATGAATCACATCATAGTAATGAATATATGGACTCAATTAGCCAAGTTGTCATTTGCTCTTTTAGCATTTGAATCATCCTCTAGTTACTACCACATGCTGTTTCTTTCACTTAAATTGAATAGTGGAAATCATTTTTTTGATGGGCAAATAGCGGATATGTATTAATGGCACCTAAGCAAATAGCACAGCAAAGCCAATCAAATCATAAGGCTTCAATCATTGCAATATCATGTTTCCTTTGCAAAGTCCATGATTATTTTAGCAACTTCTTTTTGTTAGACGAAATCGACTCAGAAATCTTCCCATCTCCACGGTAGATGTTAATATGGTGGCAAGTCCTCAGGTTTTTCTGAGCTATGTTTCTCTCATATTATTTTGTATGATGTAACTCCTATTAAAAATACTTCAGTTGTGGACCACTCAAGCATCTAAATTTTAGCCTAGTAGCTTAAAGCCATCTAAATGCCAATTCTTTTTACATGACATTACTGTATAAACTAAATAACAAAGAAAGGAATAAACCTGGCTTGTTGTTGTTCCAATAGCCAATAGAACAATTGCCATCCATTGTAGATTAGAGAGCTTCCTCCTCAAGAACAGCCTGAAACATAAAGTAGAAATAATTGCTAATTATAAACATCACAACAACAACAGAAGCAGACCTTCCTTTATGAGCATTAATTTATATTAAAACAATGTATATATGAGAAGCACCTGAATAATATTCCGGTCGTAACAATCTTCAGATTTCCCATTATCTGATATGTGGATGTATCCACATAGGTCAAGGTGGCAAATTGAACATTATTATGAATAAGGTATATGATTGAAGGAATGGGAAATAAACGAATACTCTTCCATTCTGTAGTCATTCTGGGAGGAGGTGATCTCTTGCATTCTCTCCAAAGAAGAACACTAGATACCAGAAGCTGCAATTAAAATATTTTGTCAGCAAGGTAATGAAGGATTATCAATAATTCAAAAATGGACAACTCAGAATTTATTGTAATGAGAATCGAATTTAGGGATAAACATGTTTTCTGAATGAGAGCAGAGGTTGGATCTAATGGAATCAGAAGTACCTTAAACACTTCGGCAAGGAAAGGAACAGTGGCATAGTCATACTTATAACCTCCATTACTCTGTGAGAGTGTGGTCAAAATCCCCTGACATACAACAAGACTATGAATCTAAAGTCTAAAAAAATAGCAGAATAATAAAATGTTACATCTATTCTGTCTTTCCTTTTTCCTTTTTTCAAACACCCCCTTGAACTCAGAAGACTAAAATGAAAATCACAAACTGTTCATTATCAAAATGATGAATGCAATCTAAATCGATACTCATTTCCATAATGATTTTTAATGGAATTTCTCATGCCCAATGTCAGCAACAGAGACCCAAATGATCCATGGACAGCAAAATGCAAATAGTTTTTTTCAGAAACCCTTTCCCATTTCATTAAACAACAGACATGTTTGAAAACCCATTGTCTTCCATCTTCAGCTGTTAAAACACCTACCATCTTTAAAACGACAGACCAACAACTTCGATATTCCAAGAAAATATTGTAGTGAAACTTCTCAAAAAATGCCCTACCAAACTTTCTATACCATATTTGTTCTTTGCCTATCAAAAAATAAACCCTATTCCACTCTACACACACCCACATTTCGCATTCATAATCCATTCAAAATCCCAAAACCTCACATTGATAACCCTTCCTTCTTGACTTTTCTGTGGGTATTTTCTACCATATCAGCAGCCAATATTTCCACCTAAATCACACACCAATATTCACACTGCACAAATCTGGTTATACCAACCCATAATTTTCAAACAAAACAACCAAATCAGACTAATATGGGTCAACATAAAACGAGAAACCCACTTAATCCAAACGATTTCTCCTCGAGCATTGAGTCAAAATTACACATCTTCATGTCATACAAAAACGAACCCAGTTAAACAGAATTGAAATTAGGGTTCGTGAGGGCAATGATTCGGAGGAGCAAGGCGTAAATAGGGAAAACGAGAACAAGTCTTAGGGTTTCCTTAGGGTTACCTGAGAACTGGTGAGAATGGTGAGAAGCGAAGCTACGAAGTACCACTGCATCTCCACCCACAGTTCCAGCAAAGTGTGAATCTGAAGTCTCTTTCTCCATGTGGCTAGCTGTTAATTACAAGAGAGGACTAACGCCAAAACGGCGTCGTTTTCGATGCTGTAAACATTGAGGCTCTTGTGTGATAATTTTTTTTCCCTAAAATATTTAATTATAAGTTTTATCCAAATTTAAAATATCCTGATTCCATTTTTCAATTAAAAAAAAAGGAAAAATCAAAAACAATTTTTGAAAACCGATTTTTGATATTTTATAAAATAAAAGTTTACATGAACCTGTTTAATATTTTTAAAATATGTTTTAAAAATAAATTTTAAATTTGGTATTTTATTTTTTATCATTCGATATATTTATATAATTAGTTTTTAAAATAAATAAATACAATTAATACAACTAAATTTTTGTGATTATTTTTAGTTTTTGATTAAAATTGGAGTTGAAAGTACAAATTAAATATCATATAATTTTTATTAAATATGACATTAAATTATATAACTCAAAATATGATTTATGAAAAACAAAAATTTCTAATGTTCATATTAGATTCGTTTTAAGTTTGAAAATCAATAATATAAATCCAACTAATTAAAAATTTATTTTTTAAGATTTTTTTTTAAGTTTATTTAAACTTTTGAGAACCCTTCCTCTATTTGAAATTGGGGATATTTTTTCAAAATCGATCTCAATTATAAATTTAATAAAGTCAATTATTTTTTTTCTTTTTAATTTATATTGTATTTTTGGTTGCAAATTTCTTATATGAAGAATTTAAAAACTATATTTGTTAACTCACTTTTTATTTTTTATTTTTAAATTACAACAAAAATTGAGAAAATAAACACATTTAAATTTTTGCAAGCATCTTGTTTTCTTTTTTCTTTTTAAATAAATAATAATAATAATTCCTATATAAAATACAAAAAAAAATTGTTAAAATTTAAAAAGATAATAACTTTTGAAAACCGCTAAGAGAAATTTTAGCTATTAAGAAATTTTTACTCTCTTAAAACTTTAAAATAATTATCAAGGAGATAATATAAATCCATATTCTTTTTTAATATAAGAGTTATCATATGTTATGTACAAGTTACTATTTTTTTTTATGTCTAAAAATAAAAATTAAAAAAATCTATATAAATTAAGTGAGTGTTTAATAAATCAATTTAATAACTTAATTTAAGACATTATGTAAATTAAGTATATTTAATAAAATAACTTAATAATATGACTAAAAATAAACAACAATTTTAAGTAATAAGTAAAAATAATTAATTCATTTTTAAATTGACATTTTTCATTTTATTTTTTACCCCTATTTGTCCTAATTACCCTTATAATCTTTTTTATTATTTCACGATATTTCCATTGTTACTTAACCTACTTTATCATAATTATAATTTATGAGAATAAATTTAAAATTAATTTTATTAGATAATCTGAATACTTAAAGTAAAAATTAAATAATAAGTTTTAAGTTAATAATTTAAATATAATTTAATTTAAAGTCTAACTTAAACGAATATTAAATTTTACCAAACACCTTCTAAGACTTTTTTTTTATTTTTAGCATTTAACTAGTCAATCGTGGGTATAAAAAATTATAGAAAACCATTAAAAAAAAAATTGTCAAACAATCATAAAAGGGAGTTTTATAAATACCAAATGATTATTTATGAAATAAAATTTTTTAAATTAAATTCAAAAAACATATTTAAATATTGATAAAAAATTTATAAATACAATTAAATATTTATTTATAAAAATAACATATTTGTGTCCAAATCAATCTTTTACCACCTAAAACCCCACTATGATTCCAAACTAATTTGAAAAATAAAAATAAAAATCCAGGTACTTTTTTATTAAAACAATTATGTAGTTATAATAAAGAAGGAAGGCGGGAATAATAACCGAAGTCAGTTAAAACGGTTAACATGCATGTCTGACTATGAATCACCAATCTCAGAACAACAACATCTAAACTCGCGGGAAATCTTATACATTGAATCTGCAAAGAAAGCGGATTATCAACGGCCATAGCCACCAATACGAACAAAGATAACAAATGTTTGGTTTCGCATTTCCTTTTTCAAAAACTTCTCGACAATTCCCAAACAGTCTATGAAAAATTTCCTGGGAAAACTCTAGCTTCCATCGGTTTCCCGGTGATGCTAGAATTTCCCAGGAATCAGTTTCTTGTGATTTGCTTGCAGTTGTTTCCAAACTTTTGTTGGCAATCAACCTTTTTGAGTGATTCCTGGTTATCAAACTCCGGTCTCTTTCTGTTTGTTCGGGAATTTGGCTGAGGAAATAGAGGCGGGTAGCTTCGATTCTGCTGAATTCCTGCTGGGTTCGTGAGAATTTGATAGGAATTCGCATTTTCTCGGGCACCCACTTGCTGATTTTTGATAATCCAAACTCTCATTAAAGCTCAGTTTCTCAGGCCTCCTTTTTTCGCCGGTTACCATTTTTCCCACCATTCCTCGGTTGGCAACTTTTTCATCTTCATCTTCATCCCCGCATCTATGTTTGCTTCTAATGTCTGCTAATCTTTCATGACATTTGGAGGTAAATTTTCAGGTTCAGCGATGGAGCAATTCAGGCAAATGGGAGAGGTTTTGGGGAGTTTGAAGGCATTTATGGTGTTCCGGGAAGATATTCAGATCAACCAGAGGCAATGCTGTTTGTTGCTGGATGTTCTCGACTTGGCTTATCACACAGTAGCAGAAGAGATGAAGCAGAATCTTCGATTAGACGAGAAGCATACAAAATGGAAAATTCTTGAACAGCCCCTGAGGGAGTTGCACGGGGTATTCAAAGAAGGAGAACACTACGTAAGACAGTGTTTGGACACGAAAGAATGGTGGGCTAAAGCCATTATATTCTATCAGAACACGGACAGCGTTGAGTTTCACATCCATAACTTGCTCTGCTGCTTTCCAGTGGTCATTGAAGCCATTGAAATTGCAGGAGAAAACTCGGGTTGGGACCAGGATGAGATACAGAAGAAGAGGGTATTGTTCTCCACGAAGTATCAGAAAGAATGGCAAGACCCGAAACTCTTTCAATGGAGATTCGGGAAGCAGTATTTGATCTCTAAGGACTTCTGCAGCCGGGTAGATGAAGTTTGGAGAGAAGATAGGTGGATTCTCCTCAACAAAATCCAAGGGAAGAGACCTTCAGGTTCAGTGAGCTTAACAAAGTATGAACAACGACTCAGGGATCTCCTTTTCAAGAACTTGGATGTGTCACAGCCTTTGAATGGGAAGCTCCTACCGAGTTCAATCCTACTGGGCTCTAAGGACTACCAGGTGAGGCGGCGGCTAGGGAGCGGGAGCCAGTACAAGGAGATCATGTGGTTGGGTGAAAGCTTTGCTTTAAGACACTTCTACGGGGAGATTGAGCCTCTTGTCCCTGAAATATCCCAACTCTTGTCCCTCTCCCACCCGAATATAATGCGCTTACTTTGTGGATTCATTGATGAGGAAAAGAGAGAGTGTTTTTTGGTTATGGAACTAATGCATAAAGATCTCTGCAGCCATCTCAAGGAGATATGTGGACCAAGGAGGAGACTTCCATTTTCTCTTCCTGTTGCAGTTGATCTTATGCTTCAAGTTGCAAGAGGAATGGAGTATCTCCACTCAAAGAAAATCTACCATGGGGATCTAAATCCTTCTAACATTCTTGTTAAAGCAAGGAGCATCTCCACAGAAGGGTATTTGCATGCCAAAGTTTCAGGGTTCGGTTTATCTTCCACTAAAAACTTAAACCAGAAAACTTCTCCAAATCAAGCTGTGAATCTCCCGTTTATATGGCATGCTCCAGAAGTTCTAGCAGATCAAGAACAGCTGGGTAAAACTGGGAATTTCAAGTACACAGAGAAGGCAGATGTGTACAGTTTTGGAATGGTTTGTTTTGAACTCTTGACTGGGAAAGTCCCTTTTGAGGATAGCCATCTTCAAGGAGATAAGATGAGTCGAAATATTAGGGCAGGGGAGAGGCCCCTTTTCCCATCCAATTCACCAAAATACATAACAAACTTGACAAAGAAATGTTGGCATACTGACCCGAATCAGCGGCCAAGCTTCTCATCCATCTGTAGGATTCTTAGGTATACAAAATGGTTCCTAGCTATGAACCCTGATCACAGCCAGCCAGATGCCCCAGTGCCACTTGTTGATTTCTGTGACATTGAGGCAGGGCTTCTGAAGACGATACCCTCATGGAGAAGTTCTGATCCACTGCCAATATCAGACATCCCATTTCAGATTTTTGTCTATAGAGCTGTGGAGAAGGAGAAATTACATGCAATTCCTAAACATAAGAGTTCAGAATCAGGAAGTGATGGATATTCAACCTGTGGAGATGAGCCTCTGATCATAATTGATGATCCACCCCCACCCATGACTGAAAAGAAGCCTTTAGTTTCTTCTGAAACTACGAGCAAAAAAATTTCAGTCTTGAAGAAATCTTCCAGTGTCAAAGCCATTAAGCAACCAGGTTATCTTATCTCTAATTTTCCTTTCTCTAGTCATGCACCATCATTTTCCTGGAAAACAACTAGAGTTGGCAGTTAATTTTTGTCAAGGGTTAATGACAGAAACAGCAGGAACTATGAAGGATTTTGCAAGAAGCTAGGAGCAGTGCTCTCTTCATACATTAGACTAACATCATCTTGGTGGCTTTTGTTTTACAGGAACACCTAAAGGACAATTGCTAAGACCTCCACTGATGAGCCCGTGTGGACGTACTATCAGACTGAGCTCTGAGGGGCATCTAGTGGCAATGATCCCAAAACCACGAAGAACACGTGGGCATGCCTCAGATTCTGAGCTCTCCTAGGCCTCAATGTACAAAATCATTATGTCAGCAGGAAATCATCAGTCCAACTTCCCAGATAATCTGTGGTTGCCAGACCAGAAACATTCCTTTCCTTCCCTTTGTCTTACAGTTTTGTTCCCACAATCTATGTATCTAGTATGTGATTTAGGGTAGGAACAGTTTAGTCAGCATAGACTATATCCCAAAATCTGTGATTCTGGAGAAGAGTTATCTGATCTGAACAACCACAGTTCTTAATCTATGAAAAAATTCAATTTCCTTCAGCCGGGATTTGCTTTGGATTATTTTGGTTTCTAGCATGTCTTTAAGTTTACATACATCCTTATGCATAAAAAATTAAACCTATTAGGCCTCAAAGTTTTTATCTGACTCACATTTTGGTATCAGTTAATTGAACACCTAATCTTACAAAAAATTCCAGAACAAACTCAGGCATAAAATCATGATCATTCCCTCCAACAAAAAGGCGAGGAATGGGGAGCTTAGTTCATTTCAGCAAGAGGCAAAGGAGATCCCATATGGGAGAACAGTGAATACATACAATGGCGGGCATGAATCAGAACCAAAGGATCCAATACGAGAAGACAAGATGACAAATATCATATACTAATTACTTTTTTTTTTTTCAAGAAACAACAAACATTTCATTCATGTCATGCCAAAAGTCAGTAAAGTTACACCTGATGTACATTTGTGTAATTATTCAAGAATAATTGTATACATACAACTCAATGACGAGCTTAATTGAACTGATTGAAGATTTAACAAATTTTATCTGTAGCACAAAGAAGAAATACTCCAGAAGCTGTGAAGTATGCATACCTTGGACCCACTGATGTCCAGTTCTGAGGAGCAATCACAGAAGTAGCTGCACTCCTTAAAATGGATTGCAAAGTACTATGATAGTTCTTCTTTTATCAATTTATTGATGTAATTTGTAGAGGATAGGCACTCCTTAAGTAGCTATCATTACTACCAGCTCATCCATCTTACATCTAGTATCAGCCTGGTTTGGTGGTGAACTTGTCGAGAAGGGCTGTGACCATGCCTCAGTGACAAACATGATTTTGGCAACCATGCTGCCTTGGTTATTCTCAGTCATGCACACATGTAGCCAAATTCTTGCCAGTTCCGATTTTTCTCAGTTGAACAAATGTAACATGGGGAACTGAAATGAATCAATCCATTTTTGCTGGATTAGCATCAGCCCAGAGATTCACAGGGTGCGACTGCTTGAGTCAGAAAATTCAATTGATTTTATTAGCTTTTTGAAAGCCATAAACCCCACACAAACTGACACAATATGCAACTGAGGGCTCCATGTGAACTCAGTTCCCCTTCTTTGTCTTCAATCTGTCAAATTCCTGTAGTCGGTCATTGTCCACCCTAAGAAGACATAAAGGTAAATCTTTGCGACAGCCAATTGGTGAAGAAACTTGCAAGGAATAAAATCTGGTTCAGGATGAATAAAGACAGATTGAGCTTTATTTCACACCAGCTGCAATAATTTTATCCTTCCACTTGAGTTTGCAGCAACGACCATGTTCGACTTCTGTCTCCAACAGACACTTGAAACAAACTGTCCGTTATCATCAACAATCTCATGCTCAGTAATAGGATCAATGGATCCAAATTTGTGAGAAGTGACAGGCATTGGTAGAGATCTATGATAAGTATAGACCTGAGAAGAAATACAACAGCTCAATTAATGAGAAATTGAATACATGGTAATAATTCTAAAGTCTGAGGGCAAGGGGACATGGGCATTTGATTGTGATCTGCGTGCTATTTTATCTGTATTTGGAGTTTTGCATTCAGTCACTTTCCGTGAAAGACTACAGGGTGTAAACAGTATGCTTGACATCTTCCCATGTAAAGTACATGCACAACAGACTTATTTATGAACAACTAAATTCCAAGACTCAAACCAAAGAACAAAAGGATCATGATTAATCACAAAAATTCGAACTTATGTCAGGATTAAAACTAATATACCTCATTAGTTTCTGAACCGCATGCTATGTATCCGTCCAAAACAGATAAACCCACAAAATTCTGATCAAGCAAAAGAGAAAGCTTAGAAATTGTATTTACCGAATGCTCAAAAAGCTTATTTAGAATACAGGAACCAACCTTCTCATTAGTATGACCAGTAAAGGTTAAGGTGCAAGCATTGGAGGATAACCCATCTAAGTTGGTTTTGTTGAGATCCCAAAGCTTTAGAGTGTTGTCCGTGGATGCAGAAACAAGAGTTTCTGAATCTACAAATTTCACATAGCTGACAGCTTTCTGGTGGCCAGCTAAAACGCACCAAGGGATTCTAGTGTGCCGAAGATCATAGCCATAAATCTTGTAATCGGCAGATCCAAAAACCAGCAGATGAGTAGAGTAAGCAGAGAACTGAACACAGCACACATTAGCAGGGTTCCAGATAGTGCTGGTAGAATTTCTCTGTAAAAACAGTCAAATTCAAAATTTATATTTTAAACTTTGTGTGATTAAAAATTTTAATGGAAAAACAAAGCAGATGAGCATCTCTATGTGTAAAATAAAAACAGTATTAACGAATAAATATATTATCTATCATTTCTATAGAATCCGGTTTTTTTTTTTTTAAGGTTTCCTAATATAAAACCCTGACAAAGAGAAAGGGAATATGAAACTACCCTCATTCTAACTCATAATAGTGGAAGTATCAAATGCATATCAAAGCTGGTTTTTAAATTATACAAGAGGGAACATGCCTCATTAATATGCCAAAGTTTCACAGAACAATCATCACTTCCACTGGCAAACTTTGTTGGGTCAACTGGAGAAAAGTCTACAGACCAAGCCCTTTTTTGGTGTTCTGTGTACTGGGAAAATCCTTCACCAGTGCTTGCATCCCACATCTGCATTTCATTCATGCAAACCATATAAGAAAAAAGAAGCAAGAACAATTAGAACAAGAAGAAAAACGACAACAACTAAATTAATAGTTTGAAATGGCAAACAATTTAGGGCCAATGATATTGATAATTGATGAACAAAAAACCCTTGATGGCCTTGATAACAAAGACAGAAACTTCTATATCTTAAAAAATATATAACAAAAGAAAGCAGAAGGCTAACATGCTTATGGATCTGTGTTACTAATATAGAACCCCAACCAGAGAACTAATCAACTTAGCAGCACTTTCTCTGAGAATAAATATGAATAAATTTGATGCAATATCCAAACTCCAACTTGCCATTTAACTAGGGACCCTGCAGGAGGTGGTGCTTTGCCATAGTTAGTATGGCAAGATGGAGGAATTAGGCAGAAATGGCTTAGTGGTGGTGGCAGCAGCTAAGCATCTACCAAGAATAACATGAGATAAAGGCAGCCAGGACAAGACTGACCTGATGACCTGATCAATTATTGTTCTAAAACCTCTTGATATTTGTAAAGAATACACACCTGAACCATGCCATCATAATCAGTCGAAGCCAAATAGTTCTTGATGTAGTTGTTCCAGCAAACACAGCTAAGCTTAGATTTGTTTGACATCTCAACCACAGGATAATGAATATCAACAGAGTCATTCAATAGTGCATCAAACTCAAAAATCTTGATTTTCTTTGACACACCAGCTGCTGCAATGTAGTCCTGGTCACGGTCAAAACTCAAAGAACAAGTTACATTTGCGGAGTTGAGGAGATCTCCATTTCTCAATGTCCCACGCACTTCAAACTTACCATAGCGAGCAAACTTACATAAACCTTCAAAAAAAGCTCCAATCCGATCCTTAGGCTTCTGATTCATGCTCAACTCCTCATTCTCATTTTGCACTTGAGTCAACTTATCACGGTTCTTCAGCAAATCCTTATCTGGGCGTTCTGCCACATTAGTTTCCGAAAGCCCAATTTTGGATCTTAGTGAGAAATATGCACTCTCAAGCTGCCTGATATTTTTCATCAATATTGCCTCATTTACATTTGAGCCTGGGATGGATTTATAATGAACACTGGAATTCAGAGGATCTTCAGGACAGAGGCCCTGTTTTCCTCTTCCATGGGGAAAGTCAGTATGTGTACAAGAAACAGTGGAGGACGTCCTGAATAAATTCCTTGTCTCAACCTCCTTAAGATCTGCTTCTAGGCATGCTATATCTTGCACCAACTTGGAGGCATGGTTCTCCTTTTGTTCTTTCATTGAAGTAAGAAAGTAAAGTAATAACTCCGACTCAGTATCATCATCATCATCAGCAGATAATGGAAACTCATCTCTTGAATACAATTCTTGAGATCCTCCACAAATTAAGTCAGACTGCAGGATTTCCCTGTAGCACACAAAAAGGGCTTCTGAATGTATCAAATAAAAACATAATTGCCTATATTTCAAGGACAAAGGTTACAGGACCTGCCTACAAGTCATGATATGCCATAGTATCGAGTAATTATATGTATTTTGAGCTCATAATAGTCATCTATTTAGACATAACCAGGTTAAAAAAATAACATATCTAATCAAAATTAGAACAAACAAAGAAAGGCAGAGAACATGCAAATTCAAAGTGGTGGATGGGAGTGCTGGCCTGCGGATAAAAGTCAGAATAACAAGTGAAGTGATTTTCCACCTGGAAAATATTTTATGCCAAAGTTAAGCAATTCATATGGCTATAATAGCAACAATTTGCACTAAGTTTTTATTTCCCTCCTGGAACATTTCCCTGTTTCAGAGTCTGGAAGAATGGGATGATTAAATCATTTGCATTCATGCTATTCAGATAATCCTCACCTCCAAGGTTTTCCAGGTGGAACTTAGTGCCAATCTAGATGAATTCATTTGTTCTCTGTGGTATCCAATGAACTTCAAATTGAAGTATAGGTTTTATATGTAACATAAGGTATCCGATAAGCTTCTGAAATTGAAGTATAGGCTGTATATGTTTATGAAACATGGGAACATTACAGATACATATCATACTTGTGAGCAAAGGTAGAAAGATGCAATATCAGTTTCAAGGTGAGAGAACAAGCAATGGGGTTCACAAATTCAAATTGTTTGTTTGAATTGTACCATATCAAATGTCCATCGATGTTGGTTGGATGGATATAACTATGCATGGACCAAAAATGGTAATAGATGAATGGTATTTAATCTATAATCTAATTGGAAGGCTAAGGACTTGAGTGTTGGAATTTTTTTTTTTGTTGTCCTTAATTGGTACCATTTACAGCATGTGGGTGGTTAAGTTACACATGAACAAGTAGTAGATGTGACGCCCCAAACCCAATTTAGGGGTAAAACCATAATTTAAAAATAAATAAGTTAAATAAATTTAATAAGGGTATAAAGGTCTTTTTGCTTTTAAAAGCCCTATGTATAAATTAGATTTTTCTCGTCTTCTTTATTCAAAAAACCCTTTATATGGAGATTAGAGAGTGTAGGGCAACTTAGGGCTGAAGAATTTGAGGTTTTGAAGATTAGTTTTCCAGGTAAAATTTTAACTCTTAGATTATTATTTTAGATTCGTTAATTAGTTTTGAACTATTTAAAAATTCTTTGGAAGATTTCAATCTAGGTTAGGGTTAGTTTATTTAATTTTTAGATCACAATATTGAAAATTTATGAATATAGGTTATCTTATTGATGAAAATAGAGGAATTTTTAATATTCAAATGAATAAAAAGAAAACATAAAATAAAAATAAAAATAAAATAAAAGTTGTGTGATTGTTGGAAGTGTGAAGAAAAAAATAAGTGTGAATGCGTGTATAGTAGGTTGTGGGGTTAAGAAAAAGATAATAATAAATAACATGAGGGGTGTGGAGTGGCGGTGTAGTGTAGGGTTAAGAAAAAAGAAAGAAAAAGAGAAAGGGATGCGTGTGCACTAGGAAGAAAGTTAGGTGTTGGGAAACCAATATATATATATATATATATATATATATTATTATAATAACAATAATGGTAGTGGGAAGAAACTTTGTTTTTTTTTTTACCTTTTTTTTATTTCTTTGGGTTTTGTGTGTGCTGGAGATAAAAGGGTAATGGGTTCGTTGAGTATTGGACTTGAAAATTAATAAAAATAATAATATTTAATTTTAAGTTAATAAATGAGATAATAGTAATAATAGTTTAATGCAATAAATAAAAAGAACATATTTTTGAGAGATTTAGTTAAAAATAATATAATTTATTATTTTAAATAAATAGTCACAACTTTTATGAAAATTTGGAAACTCGCTCATTAAATTGCTATTGATTAGGAAGTTAAAAATAATATAGGTGATAAAAATATCAACATAAGGAATTTTTTTTTTTAGGATTGTCAAACCTATAATTTTAGATAAATAAGCAATAATAATAGTTATTTTTCTTATGTTATGTTAGGCAAAGAGTAGATTTTTCAAGATTATTTTTCTCCAAGGTTTTTTAATGTTTATTTGAGGTAAGGGAAATTAATGTAGATTTTGCAAAAGAAAATAGTTTTCTTTTTATATATTATTCTGAAATGTGTAAAATGTTATTTTTGTTTCTATGCATGGATCAAATATATTTTGTATGAAAAATATGTTAGAACTTTTCTTTTCTTTATAATAGAAAAATGTGGAGATATATGTTTTTGTAAGTTTGAATAAATAAAACAAAATGTTTGACTCTAGTTTGTTTGACCCTAGTCAATGGGTTATAATAGTTGACCTCATGACCCTAATCAACGGGTTATAATTGTTGACCTTTGGTTTCATCCACCAAATTTGAGGTCAGTCACTCATTTGTAAAGTCTCATGTAACTAGGCATCATTTGTTATTTGATAATTAAAGTAAAAATATTTTGAATATATTTGATTTGAATTTAATATGAAATTATTTTGAAATGGATATGAGAATATTTAGTTGAAAAGTTTTGAATGTATTAGCATGTTTGAACTCAAAAGTTTTTATGAAAAAAATTATACATTGTATCTCTTATTTGCAATTATAATTGAAAATGTTTGATCCATGAAATTGTATTAGTATTTTCCTTATTGGGCTTTGAGCTCTTTCTCCTTCGTTGACAAATTTTCAAGTACTCTCAATTCGGGTGAGGAGTAATGGCCAGGTTGGGGAATTTTCTTTATTAGGATTTTGGTTCAAACTTTATTTTGGACATTGCTTAGATATTAAAATTCAATTCCTGTTTAAAATATTTGAGTTTGGAGTTATTTGGACAATAATACTTTGGTTGATGTGTTAGTTTAAAGTTGAGAATTGAGGATTATAGAATTTATTTATTTTATTACTCTAAACAAGAATTTGGTAATTGGAAACCATCCAGTTACAAGATGAATGTTTGTATTGTTTCCACTTTGAGTCTTCAAGCTTGAGGTGTGAAATGACCGTCACACCCTTAGAGCGGGTGTTGGGGCGTGATAGTAGATGCCTTTTTGAACAGGGTTATGGTTGGATTTTCCAAAATATCGAAGAAATACAGAAAGGAAGATTGGCATCCACATTCTCACTTCCTTACACCTCATTTCTTAAGAACATACTACCAATGTAATATGCAATAATGATGCCTCAGCAGTTCATGCTTTTAAAGTTGCTAGTTCTGAGATTCATACAATTTTATAAATTCAATACTTCTGTAGAAGGTGGTAGATAAGCGAAAATGCTGCATAAGTAGTACCTTGTGGTTGGACGCGATGAAGGCTCAGGGTGAAGTAACCAAAGACAAAAGCCAGCTTCCTTTGGATTTACTGAAAGAAAATTTGGAGGAAGAATACGTTGGCGCAATTCCATCATTGCTGCGAAGAGCATCTCTGATGATTCAAAAGAGCATAGCAGCTGATAAAAAACAGCCATATCAGCACAGAAGTACAGATTTTCTACTTAATTCCTAGTATGACGATCTAGAAAGTGAAATGAGGAAAAAAGAAGCAAAAACTACTTGCAATGAATAGAAACTAATCAACGGGGCTGAGAAGCAACTAAGCGAACTTATAATTGAGGTTTTTCAGTTATGGTTGCAAATCTCTTCAGATACATGTTGGATTGCTATACATGGAAGACAAAGTCAAGTTGGGACATAAGGATAGATGGAAGCTGGAAGAAATGTCTTCTCTCAATTGCAATATATAAGAAATCATGATTTGTATGCCATTATTCTTGTTTAATGAGCTCAGGCAACTCATCAACAGAAAAAACAACACCACATTAAAATCAACTTTTTCTACCAATTAATAGTAGGTTTAAAAACTCAAAGAACTAGCATTTTCAAACCACTTTCTAAAGCTAAAGGTTTTGTTAAAACAAAATATTGATTCTAGGGTTTAGTAGGAAGAGGATGGCACCTACTTACCCAGCTCCTAAAATGGGATGCTTTATAATCCATACATAGATAGACAGACTCACATCCTATCAGCTTTTGCATACAATAAGCTCCATATACTTCTACTAATCAATCCCCATTCTCTATTTTGAAATACCTTTTTTTTTAATAGGCAAGCAAAAAATAATATTAAAAATGCCAAGCAAAAGGGCACGCCAAAGTACACAAGGCATAGATAAAGGGCAACCCAAAAGGCAAAGATCAAGATGGGAGAAACAAAAAACAACTCCCGCCCCTTACAAAGCACCCGACCAATCAACTCTATTCTGAAATACTTCACTTGCAATTTAACATACAACATGACATGGCTAAGGAATGTAGATATATTTGATTGCGGAAAACAATTCATGTTTTTAACCTAAGTAGTTTTTATGAGGCTCCAATAACAAAGAAAAGGATGTAGTAATATGAGCAGCACAATGTGTTCCTTAACTAATACTAATCCAAGGGCATGTAATATAATGCTAAACCAAGGTATATCTGCACAAATATATCTCAATTTCTCAAGTTAGAGCATCCATTCATATAAGAATCAAGAATGTACTCTCTGAAATCTCATAGTTAAATTTTGAGTTACATGACTTAATTTCAAAATTGATGACAATAAATTGCAAGAAATAAGATCACAAAGAAATTTCATTTTGCAAAAATAGTTAACAGAACAAATAGTTGGAAGAATAGTCATCTCACCTCAAATAAAAGAACCCCGAGACTGTAGATATTTGAGGAACATGTGCAAATCCCATCAATGAGCTCCTCTGGGCTAGCATACCACTTGTCTTGCAAATGGACATTTAAAGAAATTGACTGCTGCTGTGTTGCAATAGAAGTACTTTGGTAGCCAGAAACATTTCCAACCATGTGTTCAGCACAATCAGAATCTTGACCAGTAATAAGAATATCAGTATCACTCACACTTCCACTTCTCAAACCATGATTAAGGGTTAACTGAGATTGGTGTTTTAATGAGTTCACATCATCCCTTAGCTTTGGCTGCTTTGCACCCAAACTACTGGAAGGTACCATATCCTGTTGTAATGACCTCTTCTTATTCATATTCTGACATACGACAGTGTCTAATTCTCTCTGAGCTGATGATCCAGTGTATTTAATCCTATTTGATGGCAACAAAGTGAAACAGGCTGGGTGTAAATCACGTAAAGCAACTCCACGAGAATGGGCAAAATCCACTAACTCCACAATCTGCTTAAACAAATGCATGCTCTCAACTTTATTTAATGTACTACCTCCTGGTTTCAGCCTATCTCTCAAGCTGATTCCTTCATCAAAAGATTCATGATTGGCCTTATCAGCACTATGCGAAGAATGCTGGTCATGGTTTGTATTTGAATTCAACAATGCAACACAAGCTGGTTTTTCATTATTCTGGTTCATAGCTGAAACACCAGATTCACTGCAAGCTTCCATATTTCTACAAACAACCCCCATGCTAGCACTTGAGTTCAACAATGCAACAGGAGCCTGTTTTTCAGTATTCTGGCCCATGAATGAAATGTCAAATCCGGTATGAGCTTCTGCACCTTTACAAACAATCCCTTTGCTCTTTAAGGTTTTTTTCACATAAACCTCATGAGAGCTAGACGCGGATAATATCTTTGATTGTGCATGCCCAAAAGGCAGTTTATTGCTTGACATGATCTTGTTGTCACTACCAGTAAACTGAGCAGAAATTTCTCTGGTTTGCTTACTCAACAAAGGTTTTAAATCCCAAATTTCAGAAGTCATTCCAGTCAAATCCTCCCTGACATTTGGTGTCATCTTATTTCTTGACCCACTTGCGAGCTGGTATAGATGATGCCACTGACTCTGCCTAGGATGCATTCCCTCTCTACTATTTGAACTACTAACTGAAGACAAATTTGTGGTCTTATAGTTTCTCACAGTAAGTTCTTCGACTGTAAGTCCAGGATCCTTCATAGAGGAAGGACTAGTACACACCGGTTCAGATCCATCAAAGGATGTTATACTTCTATTTAAACCACTACCCCCCAACATATTGGTGTAGACATGGGGTAAGGTTTTGGGCCAATCACCACCACTAGATACGTACTTCATTGGTGATCCTAACATATTGTGACCCTCTGATTTCATCAATGGAGCATCAAGACCTTTTCTCTTCAGTTCTGCAGCCCTTGCTACACTCTTTGCATCCATTTCCTCCCTAGCTTGTTCCATACCAAAAGAACAGGCCTCATTCAATCATAATACATCATGCAATCTGCAAATACAGAACCCAAACAAAAAAATTACAAGAATTACCGAAAATGATCTATACAGTGAGGTGAAAATGAGAGAACCAAAACCAAGGAATCTCACTAGATAACTTCAAAAACCAATTTTGAATCTCAACCCAAACCCCAGTTTCATAAATTCCTCATCCACACATAAATTCATTAGATATATACTCCACAAATAACCAACCCAAATAAAAGATTGCAAGAAAAAAAAATCACTAATAATGAGGAGAATCACACAAAGGGAATGGGTGTAAGGATCAAAAGCCACGGGTACACAGAAATGAATTGATAACCAATAAATTAAAAATCCCAACTGTGAATCTCAAAAAGCAGAATCAAGATCAAATGATCAATTAGAAATCTCACATTTAAGAACACTTTTCTCACACAAAATCATAGAGAAAAAGGCAGAGAAGCACAATTCGCATTATCAATTAGAAAATCTCAGAGGGAAAAAAAAATCCCAACCTACAAAATTCCAATCCACACATATGCAACTGGATTCACTGCCCAACAGAGACCAGAACACACATTACATCATCACAAAAAAAAAAAAAAAAGAAGACAAAATCTAACCATTACCTCAAAATCCCAAAAACCCAAAGATAAAAAAGAAGCTACAAACAAAAATCAAAGAAATGCAACCGCACCCACTAGTCTCGGTCCAAGCTGAACCCAAAACGAAGCAAATTACCATTACATGAAGCACCAAACCTTTAAATCATTGAAGAACAAAAAAATGAAAAAAAACCAACAAAAACCCAAAACCACAGATAGAAAAATATGTGAAGGAGAGATGAAAGACTTGCCTGAAAATTGGAAAATATCTTCGCAATCCAAAAAAACAAACATAATAGAATAGAGAAAATAATTGAATCACTGTGCTCACAATGTGATAGCAATAACGGTGAAAAAGTCTTGTCAGGAGGGAGTAAGATATTTATACGAGAGTTTACTGAAACTTTCTGGATTTGGTTTTTGAATTTTTTAATAATTTAATTTAAATGCGATTTTATTTTTATTTTTATTTATTCTTTTTTAGGGGTGGTGGGTTGGTCAGAGGCCCTGGTGGCTGGTAGGCGTCAGCTCGCCCACCACAACTATGGAAAATACAGGAGCCACGATGATATTTTTATTTATTTTTGCAAAAATTTATGTATTTAACTATTTTATGGAATGGGGCTCATTTCCGATTTTATTTACGAAACTGCCATCATGCCTTTCCTGCAGCCTACTGAATGCGGCGAAATCTAATAAAAGGCTGCGGCAGTTCGCCTAGGAATGCATGTCTGTTTCCTTCTATCACGCGCCCCGAGGGCGAGCGCAACGCCCCATCCTCCCTGTTGTACATTTGTATCTGGTGCTTAGGGCGTGCCAATGCGGCGCCCGAGGGCGCCCAGAGTGGCATTCTGAACTCAGGACTAAGGTCTTGTTGTCTGCCCTCCTAAGTCAGATGGTACCAGGAGGACCAACAACAAGGCCTTAGTCCTGAGTTCGAGGCCACTCTGGACGCCGCCCAGCACCAGAGCCAAAAATCTGCATCGAGATATTATTATTTAGTTATTTTAATTAATGATCATTAATCAAATTAAATTATTGAAAATGTTTAATAAAATATCATTAAATTTATTGGAAAAAAAGGGTCTGAGAAAAATGACATGATGGCAATGAAATTATAAAAATAAAAAAAAAACAGGAAAGAAAATAGCTGGCAAATTGTGAAGAACTCCGAGCTGCTGCATCTGACTGCCATTTACGAGTTATTTACTTATTTATTGCAGAAGGCTTGAATCTAGTCTTTGTTGTCGATTTGTCAACTTCTGGGGATTACTGGCCCAGGTTTTTAAGCCCATTGGATCTCATTCACTGATCACTGGGCCCACATGGGTGACTTTTGTGATGAGGGTCTTACTGTAATTTCTCCCGACTTCAGCGGCATTTGTCGAATAAATTTTTTTTTTCTATTTATGTCGTTTTCTTTTTTCGGCTAGCAAGTTGGAGGAGGAGATGAGAACACGTCGCCGATCCAATTGTCGGCCTCCGGCAGCCACGTGGGAATCACGTGTGTCAGGGTGATCACACGACGTGGTGTTCACGCCGCCGCACGCTTTTGAGCACCGGAGATGACTTGTTTGGGCTATCGGCTTGTCGTGCACCAGCGGCGCCCGACTTGTAAGGCGCCAAACCTGGGTCGTTGGATGGGACACATGGCGTGATCTTCTGAAGCATGCGAGGGTAATGTCACGTGAAATAGCGATGGCACTCATATGAAGACCACGTGATTAGTGCATGTGGGTAGTCTTGTCATTTCGAGGAGAGCAAGTACTCCGTGTTGATGATACCACGATAAGGGCCTAGACCTTCAAATGCTGTTTTAACCACAATCGTTTATTACCAACAGCTTAACTAACATAACGACAAAAGATCCCAATGTGGGACCCATTAATTCTGAGCCGCCGATTTTCAAGGCTCTTGATTTTTCTGTTTTGAATTTTCTAACCATGGATTCTTTTATTTTTGGGGCCACTACAACAAAAGTAAACTCTGTTTGATTTTCGGAGAATCGTAGCTTAGTTTTTTATTCTGTTTGTTTGCGGAGGAAACAGAGGACAAGATAGATTCTTCTGCGGACGATCATATTTTCTTTCTTCTTCCTCCGGTTTCTCAGCGAGGGAGAAAACCTCAGAAGATTAATCGATCCAGCCATATTCTTTGAGCTCAAACTAACGCTGATTTTGGTTAGGTGATAGAGGAGATGGTGAAACCTAGTAAAGAAACAAATCAGGAGTACGATCAGGAGGAAGTAGAAGACGGCCGCTGTAATCGGACACCGAAGATGGCAGAACACCGTAAAGAAAGGATGGAGGAAAACGCAGAAGATGAGCACCTAGAGGGAGAGGATAGCGCAAAAATAGTGGAACCTTGTGTTGGAAGAAATCAAGAAGATGATGGGGTTGAGGACGAGGAAGAAGACGAAGAGGAGGAGGACGACTTGAGTTATACAGAGCCGTCGAACACATCTTCTCTTGTTGAGCTAAACCTACTGATTGTGGTTCTTTCGTTGTTTTCTGCATCCACTGAAGAAAGCTTGAATGGTGAAGAGAGAACCAAGGTTAGAAGCCCCAAAAACCATGAAGAAAAGGTGGCCGCATCAAGATTACAACCTCGAAGAAGGGAAATGAACGAATTCAAAGTTGTGGGACGACAAACACCACGTATGCGGTTTCAGACAACGATCAAGGATTCCCGGTTAGTTGTTCTTAGGCTTCTCTTACACAAGTCATACAACCCACCCCTCTTCAGACCAAAAAGCAAAAAAGTAAGGCCATGTTTGAAAACAGTCCTTAATATAACCACCCTTTGTAGATAGAAAACCAATATCTAAAACACTTTTGACCAAATTTTGATATAAAACAATTTTGAAAGAAGTTGATTGCATTTTATGAACTTTTCTAATCAATAGTTGAAAATTTCAAAACTTTTATATTAACTTTACAGAGAATGAACTAAAAAAACTGTTTTTCATATTTGAGATACAACAATATTTTCTGAAACTTGTTTTCAAAAGCATTTGCTACACGGACCCCCAAACATGGCAATCGCAATCTGATCAAGTTTGCTTCTTTCATCTCTGTTCAGGCATTGCAGAAGGATGTGAAGAACGTGGTAAATACACGAATGACCATGGAAAGAAGGCAGGCCATGGGTGTTGCTAAAAATTCTAGGATGCCTAGTATGTATTCTTATACTATTTTCGGGAATTTTTGTTAGTATTACCATATCACCTACAATCGAAAGAAAGAAAGAAAGAAAAGTACAGTGTTAATTTGTATCGCTTGATCTATAAACCTTACTCGGATACAATTCTCTTGTAACACATCTGGAGATGAAAAGAATCACCAAAGAATTATTATGCTCAAGGGTTATCTCAAGGGCTTTACAAAGGGATCTCCGGTTGAAGAGCTGAAGTAGAAGGTTTAGTCTGTAATTCAGTGTCATCTTCAGAGCCTGAGTTTGGCTCGGCTCTGTGGGGTAAGGGTTTGCAGAATTCCAATAATTCTCAAGCAAATTATCGAATAGTCTATAAATAAAAGGAAATGGATAGAGATAGGGAAAGAGAAAGTGCTCAAACACATTCGAGAAGGTGCATAACTCAATGTAAGACCGGTTCGTTCACTACTTGTATGCTTTTAAAACCATAATCAAAATGACCATTCATAGTGAAGACATTTAACTTGTTAAATACAGAGATAAACTCTACTCCATAAACGGTCACTACAAATAGGATAGTAGAAGCATTTCCTTGACTTTAATAGAAAGGCATGAAAATGCATTTCTTGAATTGTTCCTTGCAAATGCTTATTGATGCTGCATATGAATGAGAATCTAAGAGCTAAAAGCATGTTCATGGGGAAATACAGGAAAACAAGCGAAAGCAGCATATAAACATAGAGGCCCCGACAGGTTTCTAAATGTTCTCATCCTGTGACAAAAAGGAAGACATCACCCTAATTTACCTTCTCTCTTTCCCTTTGCCTACAAAAATAGCACACTAGTTCAATAAATACGGTGGAGTTCTCCACACTTCAGTCTGATATCCTGATCTCAACTCCTAGAATGTCTTTCACCATCTCGTACGTCACAAATGCAAGTGCTATGGATGGAACTACCTGAACAAGATAGCAACAGTGTTAGCAATTCTCCTTTAGTCAAATTTTTTATAACAGGGAAAAAATATATACTGTCACAAATATGACAGGTTAAAAGAGCTACGTTGTAAAGAAGAAATTGGCTTTCTGAATGAATCATCCAAGAAGAAACTGTGACATCCCTCACATATTTTGGGGTAAATATACAATTTCTATTAGGCTGACATATTTCTCAGATATGTACAGTCTAAGGCATGAGCCAATGCATGACCAACTAATCATGTCCTATAACCTTCCTTTCACTTAAAACTCTGAGCACCATTAACATCTCTTAGACAACTTCTCTATGAATTCTTGGACCTAGAACCTGGTTTCTGAAGCAAAAATCAACACAACAAAGGCATGCAGAGTGGTTAAGAATCCACATTTAGAAGGATCCTATGTAACAGATGTATAGAGCAAATCAGCATGTCAGATAGTTATGGGGAGCACATGATTTGTGGAACTAATGTGCCACAAATTCTAACTCCTTTCTTAGTACAAAGGATAAAAATATAATCAAATTGTTCAAAAGCATCCAACCAAACCTAATTTTAGCCCTGTAATCTCTTGGGTAGGACCTATAAGATGACAGGCCTCGTGCAGTTTTAGCTGATGAATGCCCCAGTGGATGTATGAGTAGCCAGAGTGAGACAATGAAGAAATGGAAAATCCCAATCCATTGTTTCCATCTAATCATCCTATTCCCACTGTGCATGGCAGATTGGCTATCATCATCCCAAGACTTTATTTTTATTTTGTATTTTCTTTTCTACAGTGCAGAACACACAAAACAGAATGAGACTGACCTTCACTGAATTAGGGACCAAACCCTTGTACAATGCTCCAATGCCCTCGTGCCGAACAGTTTTCCTGAAGGCATCAACCATGCCAGTATATTCGATAGGGGCCTTGCTCCTTCCTTCACCAGTGACAATAGAAGCAGCATCTTTCCAACCTATCATCTGCATCCTTCGGCGAATGACATCAAGAGGATAAGCAACAGTTTGGCCAATAGTTCCAGCAGCTGCCCCACAGGCAAGCCTTGTTGTCACACCCAACTCATTGTCCTGAACTAGTCCAAATGCTTTACTTTTGATTAACCAATCTTTTAATGATTCATAAACAGCAAAGTTAAGGCCAACATATGGAACCTGCAGACATCAAACGAGAGTATAAGGTCCAGCACAGGAATGAGCACAAAACAACTTGTTCTTAACCAGAGTCAAGTAAGCACAATTATTAGCACCAAGAAATATATAATCTTGATTAACCATCAGAGGGTTTGCAGCAAGTTCTGGTGTCTATAAATGCATCCCTTGTGCCCAACCCTCATATATGCATCCCTTGGAAGAAATAATGAATGAATGAATTTCCAGCAGCCACTATTTTCTTTGTGTAATACAAAGAGTACTTGGGTGGGAAGCCTAAAGGTTTTTAGGAGTGATTCCTAAGGTACTTTCAATTATACACTACTCTCCTTGCATTTTACTTTCTGTATTGCATCAATTTTACTTTCATGTAAGCATATACATGATTTACATGACGATGTTCACAGGAAGATTGCTCTCAGCAGTGAGAATTACAAGGCACATGCTGATTTGAAAAGAAAGTTTGCCGATTTTAGGGAAGGAGATATGGTTATGGTAAAGATAAGGCTTGAATAATATCCTAAAGGTATATACAAGAAACTTCACTCAAAGAATGTGTCCATACAAAGTGCTCAAGAAAATTAGCTCTAATGCTTATCTTCTTGATTTGCCAGAAAATATGGGCATTAGTAACATCATCAACATCAAGGACCTCACCCTATGTTTTAATCCTGAAGATGTTTTGTTTTTTTTTTTTTTTTTCTGATAGGTAAACTTAACAAAGAAGATGTTACAACTAATGGTGGCCCAAATGCTTGCTTACCACCAGCTCCTTGTTTAAAAGAGGAAATTGAAGATGTTATTAATCACCAAATTGTTTCAACTAGATGAGGGGGCTATCAAAAGTATCTTGTCAAATGGAGAGGAAAGCCACTTTCAAATTGCACCTGGATCACATATAGGGAATTCCAACACTTGAATCAAGACCTTTATGAAAGATTTCATGCCTTTTAACTCGTTAGGATCAAGTTTTCCTAAGCCGGGGGGAGTTGATGAAGACAAGTGGCAGCTACCTTTAAAAGTTTATCAAAAGCGCAAAGGAGTGGGCTCCAAGGCCCAAACCTTAATTTGACACTCTCTAAATGATAATGGACTTGGTTGGAATCTTATATAATTCAATATGGATTCAGCCTAGAAATCACTTTCCAGAAATCAAATTATGGGTTTAATCAATGGGTTTAAGTTACAATTTTCGGTCATTATTATTGTCATTTTCCAATACTTTAATGTGGTCTAGTAGTCAGTCCATGTTTTGTTATTTTCAAGTTGCATTATTACTACGTGTCTAGTTTTAAGGAGTTATAAGTCCCTAGAAAAGTTTTATATAGTAGCTGATCAGTCTTTTGAGAAAAATCAATGAATGAATGAATTTTTAGCAGTCACTATTTTCTTTGTGTGATACAAAGAGTACTTGGGTGTGAAGCCTAAAGCTTTCTAGGAGTGATTCCTAGGGCACTTTCAATTATACACTGCTCTCCTTGCATTTTACTTTCTATACTGCATCACTCTTTTTCATGGTTTTAAAAACCAGACCGGTCTGATCCGGTCTGGTGACTTGGGCCGGAAAGTGGTCGAACCGGAATCAAACCAGTTGAATCGGCGGTCTGACCGGCGAACCGGCCAATTCCCTCCAAACCATCCAATTCAACTATTTTTTTTTCCCCGGTATCAAAACGACACCATCCTTCCTGCAACCCCCCTGCACAGCTGCCCTACTGCCTTCCATAGTCATCAGCACCAAGCCACTATCATTGGCCACTGGTCGGTTGGACGTCGCTCCCTCGCCAACAAAACCCCCCTCCCCCTCACTAGAAAGCTCCCCTCCACCCCAAATCATTGGTTCAAGCGGTTCAACCAATGAACCATGAACTAGTAACTTTTTTGGTTCAATGACCGGTCCAATTTTGAAAACATTGCTCTTTTTCACCCAAATTGCAATAATTAGAGAAGATCCAGACTTAAATGATCTTGAGATTTGCCCATACAGAAGAAAAAAAAAATGCAAGAGCACCACCTCTATTTTGGTTTTGTTCATATTGAATAATGGAGCACACTGTTCATTCTTTCCCCCCTGTTGTGGTGATATGTAATGTCTCTCTTTCATGTCAACAATGTCGAGCCACAATTTCATTTAGTTCTCAGGCACCAAATAGTGTAATGATTTGGAAAGGAAAAAAAAAAAACACCATTGACTGTTGGCACTAGTTAGAGAAAAGAAAAGAAGAAAAAAAAAAATTCCCCTCAAAAACTCTGTTTATAAATTAGATCTTTATGGAGAGACAAGGGGAAGTGATGAAAATTATTAGTTAGTATAGTTAAAATAAAAATAAAAAGTTGTTTCTTTCATTTCTCTAACTAGAACCTATCATCAAGAGACATCATACAACTGAACCAGTTCACAAGGCTAACATTGAAATGAACTCCTTTTTTAACATATCTTTAAAAAACAAAAAAACAAAATTCACAAGAGGTGTACTAATTTTACATGAAAATATGAATAACAACAGGTTTGGCCTCTTTGTTTTTTATCTTTCATGGCTTCTATAACATGTAATGATTCATTTATTGAGGCTCCTATCCTTCAGACCTTGACCTTGTGGATAATAAACCACCCATTCAGCCATGTGTGACATGAAATAGGCAATGCATAATGCATAGATGCAATTATCATGACAATAATCATCAGTCAAGGATAAATAAAACAAATGCAAAGAGTTGACTTACAACTCCAATGACAGAAGGAAGCCAGCCCTTGTACAAAGCCCGTGGTCCTTCTTGTCGGAGCACTGTTGATAGAGCATGAAACATTCCTCTGTACTGATAAGGTGAGTTTTCTGTCTGCAAGTACATGATATCAGATAAGGGGAAATTGCAGTAACATTGAGATGCTAGTAACAGCTCCTAATATTCAAAAATAAATAAAATTCAGGACATCTTTGAAAATATAATTTCCTTTATAAGGAAACTTGATAGTACCTGTACAGTCAACCTGCCCCGTACCATGTCCATTGGGTAAGTTGCAGACATGGCAATAATTCCAGCACATGCTCCAGCTCCAAGGCGTAAAAGAGGAGTAAGCTGAGCATCTTCTGCAAGAAATAACAAAAAAAAAGTGACTTGAATAACCCTTAAGTTCCCTATCCAGTGCCATATAACATCTGATTTTCAAGACTCGCATAAGAGGAGAATCGAGCTATTTATAGATCCCAATCAGGAGTAGACATTGACACAATTTGAACACCAGGGAAATTTTATAAAACCACATATTTTACTGCCTAAGCAAGATTTCAAATGAATTAGCATTAGGATTTCTTGATAAAACCCAGTATAATACCAACAAAATAAGGTTGTGTTTCTCAATGGGCCCAACCAAGTTATCTTGACTAAAGGTCTTCTAAACCACGTTATTAATATTATTAGATAGACCTAGCCTCATCTAGAGCAGAACCAAACTGCTCTCCAATAGAGACCCATAAACAAATTTTCAACCTGGCCCAACACAAAATTGAGCAAAATGATGAATAATATATAAAATGTTACAGAGCACTATGACAAAAGGATAATGAAGATAGGCATACCATTGCCAGTTTGCTGTTGATATAGATATAATATACCCCTGTAAAACAAAATAACAAGGAACAATCAGCCAAAGAAAGAAAATAGTAAATGGGTGAATCCTGTCCTATGATGTATTAGAAAATGTAACATTTCATGATCAGTCATCTAGAGTGATTGAATACCAATCCCTTAAAGAGAGGTAAAAGAATAACTTTCAAAGACAGTATTAGAACTATTAAAATTTCCTAAAATTCCTCCCTTAGGCTATATCGAAGGCTACATAATTTAAACAAGCATACAAGTTTACAAATGAATGCATTTTCTATCTTCAGCATGTATTGAATCAAAAGGTACAAAACCCTCCCAAGTTTTTCTTAAGACAACTAAATGAATGTATCCAAAAGACAATTAATTAAACAAGACTAGATCCACACATGCTAAGCTTGATTGCCAGAGCGACAATTGTCCAGTACTAAAGTCAAAAGATTCAAACCTAAGATCAATAGAAACAGTCATTGCAACAATAAATTTGCTAAGGAATCATACTTAGAAGCTTGCTCATAGCTGAAGAACTTGACTGCTGAGTTTGGGATAATACGAGCACAATTAGTTCCATTGCCTTTAAACAGTCCCCGAAAACCCTCAGTTTTCCATATGTACTTTAAACCTTGAATTGTTCCATTGTATTTTATGTTATGAGGATTTTGAACCTGCATGTCATAATAGCAAAAATAGAAACAAGATATTTGAAAAATAGGCATAAGAAATTGTGTTTGTGAGGTATGCAAAAAGGAAAAAAGAAACAAGAAAACAAGCATAAGCATAAGTGGAGTTTTTACAACCATAGTTGTATATAATAATAATAATGATACAGAGCATGTAATCCTTCATAAATGAAAGAAATGGACAAAATGAAATGTTGGATCTTCGGAAAAATTTCAAGTTGAATACTTGATTGAGAAAGACAATTAAAATAAATTAAATAAATAAGTCAACCTGTAGCAATATCTTTAATCGTTCCAATGGAGCAACAGCAGTGCGTGACCTACAACAACACCAACAAATTCAGCTAAAAATCATCGTGGAAAAGCAATAAAGCTATAAGAAAAAGCTCATCTCACAGAAACCGCATGAATATAGTGGTCAAACTATTGAACTTTCCTCCTAGTAATACGTTTCTCAAATTGTACACCAAAAAATTCAATGATTTATGATCTAGATTGTGAGAAAATGAAGTTTCACTCCATAAAATAGAAGCATTTCATGTGTAAGTGAATTTTTAGCCAAACTATTCAGCCAAAAAAATCAGAAAAACTTTAATGTAACTGTTTTCGGGTCTAAGTTGTATTTGTTTGAAAAGAAAGTGTTTTCTTGGGAAAAGCCGAAAAGATGGATTTAGAGAGAATTTAAGAATCAGTATACCGAACTTTTGGGGGGGGGGGGGGGGGGAAGAAAAAGAAAATATTTCTACACTGCAAATTTAGGTTTCTCGCTGAAACTTTCATCTGTAATAAATATTTGAAAAAATATATAATTAAAGAAAATCTGCAACTCTTGGGGAAAAAGAATGACACCAGCAGAAAAAAAAAATTTGAGAAGAAAATGAAACTCACACTCCTCCCGCGACTCCACCGGCAGTCAGAGACTTTGCAACACTGAGAATCGCATAACTCGGAGCCTTGACTCCTTCTCTCGCGAGCTTCGCCTCTTCAGCAAGGTTCACGATCGTCGTCACCGCAGATTCACTAGGTTTAACATCCTCCGAAGCCATGAAACCCTAAGTAAGGAATCACTTGTCCGACGGAGGCCCTACGTCGAAGATCGAGATCTCGGCTTTCCTGCTGTTTGCCCGGCGATCGATCAGCTCTCCGGTGATTTTCAAAGAAGAAGAGTCCACATTCCTCCGTGGTCGCTGCGCGTGGTGGCGACTGAGAGGCGGAGTCCAGAGATTAGAGCGATGTGACGGCGCCTGAACCAAACCTTTATATATAACCAAACTATCGCTCTAAAAAACACTCTCCAGAGTAGTTAAAAAAACAAGATACTCGCGCTACTTCAGGACCACGTGGTCACCAAGAAACTTGTCGTCCACAGAATCTCCCTGGTCTCAGCCAATAAAACATCAAAACACTTAAATTCTGAAACCCTGATTGGGTCCTTCACAGAGGGTGTTTTGAGTTTTGATGGTCTTGAATGCACTTGATGTAAGTGAATTTCCGTTAATGCCCTTAACTGGTGGTGTTAGTTGAAGGTGTCCACATTTTGGCGAGGAAAGAGACACCTACAGTTCCACGTATTGGTACAATTTGTACGGTTGATTTCTGTAAACGGAAACCTAAGATCCCCTCTGACGCCGTTTCAAAGCGTGGCAACGTGGCGTGATTTCATTGGTTGGCCCCACATCCGTGAGTCACTTTAGAATTAGCTGGACCTCCCCTTTAGTTGAGTTATTAATACATTTTTGCTCCATATTTCCTTCTTTAATTTATTTTTATTTATATTTATATTTATATAAAGTTCAAAAAAATAATAAATATGGTTTGTATTGTTCATAGAATATTTTATTTTTCTTCACAAATGCATTAATGTGTCATAAAACTTCCCATAAATTAAAAATATTTCTTGAATACACTAAAAAAAAAAGGTCATTAAAATAATTAAAAAACATTATATTTCACATAAAGATGATATCATACGTTTAAATTTGAATGTTAAATGAGGATTATATTTTAGAAAATTCAAGTAGATAAATTGTCTACCATCATTATCTTATCATGATATATATATATATATATATAGAGATATATATGTTTTTTTTATTTTATTTGAAAAATCTTTCATCGTTTTCCTAATTTCAAATTTTTGTTAAATATTTTTTATTATATAAAATAAATGAATAGATGAATTATTTATTTTTATTTTTTTATAATCGATGAACCTTTCATGATCAATCCCTTATAATTCTCCATAAAAGTCCAAATCTCAAAGTGTTAATTACTCCACAACAACTGTATCAAATAAATTCAAGGTGTTATCAATTGAAGGATTCAAACGCTTATGATTATGTGCCACTTATCGAGACCACATTTTTCAATATTCGTCGTGATCAACTAGGTTACTAGGCTATTGGGTACAAAAAAATGGATAATATTAGGTGGGTGGTATCATCGGTTAAGCATATGATGTTGATTTTTCCAAAAGATGAGACTGCGCCTTCATAGCATCTATAGCTTACATTATCCAGGCCCAATATGAAGCCCATATGATATTGGTTTCTAGTTTCACGGTCCATGGACCCGGCCTATGATCTAAAAGCCCATAGGTCCTTTTGATAATAAACAAAGGAGGCCCAAAGTGATAACAATTGGGCGGGAATTTTATATGGCGACAAATTTGGGGTGGTATGATCGGATATTGTACCACCCAACTCCACATTGGGCCATTGGCCCATCTTTCTTTATAATGTAGAAAATGAAATTTACAGTATGTCTTAACGGTTGTTTAGTAAACCAATTCAAGAAGTTAAAATGATTTAATATTTTAATTTAAATTATTAAGTATATTTGATAAAATAATTTAATGGTATGATTTAAAATTAAAAATAACTTTAAGTAATAAGTAAAATTAATTAACTTATTCTTAAATTCACATATTTATTTTACCCTTTTACACCCATTTCGTTCGATTTATCTCCTTTATTGTTCCATCACCTCCATGGTTACTGAACCTCTTTTGCCATAATTATAATTTATAAGAATAAATATGTTTATTTGATTATTTAAAATATATTTTAAGTTAAATTTATCAAACACCCTTTTATTAGTAATACTTCTATTAGAAATATTCCTAAAAATACGTTCGTGATGTTTGATATAAACTAAAAAAAATGTTTTAATAATTTTTTATTATATATAATATAATAAATAAAAAAAGTGGTTTTCTTGAAGTAATTACTTCAAGTAATTTTTCATATTTTTTAAAATTTTGTAAAATACCTAATTTTTGTATATATAAAAAATACTTCTAAACATTTTCTAGTGCTTTTAAGCCTTTACAAAATTACCCTCAAATCAACTCTTAATTTAGTTTAATTTTCTTTTTGGACACATGAATTAGAAGGCCAATTAATATCTCATAAAAAGAAATATGTAAAGTTTATGAAAATTTTAATTAGTTTATTTATAAATCATATTTATTCTAGTTTTAAATGATGTTCTAACAACTTTTTTAAAAATAAATTTTGGAAATCTAAACCACAACTTTTTTCAAAATAGTTGGAACAAAAAATAGGCCCTGAGGAATTCAAGTAGGAGGTAGGGCATAGGGGTGGCAGATGCCCCTAAAAAACAAAAAAAAATTATTGATGTTATGACCTTAATTTTGAAAGAGAAACAAACCAATCCATAAGAGAAATATTATTGAAACTAATTTCAATCATTTTGCCATTGATTCTATTTCTAACTCCACTCCTAAAAGCGGGAAAAGCGTTTAACAACTAGAAAACAAAAAAATAAATTTAAATAATATATTTTAATTATTTTTATTTATTTTCTTTGCATTTTTTTTTAAATATAATGGTATAGATATTAAAAATAAAATATGATAATCAAAATTATTTTTAAAAGATACTTAAAAACATAAAACATAGGTTACAAACGTTTTAAATCCTTAAATAGGTTTTTGGTTTATAAAACATCGTACAACGGTTTTTAAAAACTATTTTTTAGAACGATTTGCAGAAATACTTCTCAAACAAAGCCCTAGTCTCTGACCCGACCCGGCTCTACAAGGCTTTGGGTTTGAAATGGGGATAGGGATGGGACAACCCATCTTCAACCCACCTTATCTCACATCCCTAGTCATACCTACAGTTCTGGGCCAGGCCTAGAGTCCCAAGAGGTCCACAATTAGAAGTATTGGGGCACAACACAGTGCACTCCTCAGGCTAAGAAATGTTGCAATTTTGGGCTGGGGCTGTGGCTCTCATGACAATATAGGCCCAAAGAAGGCCCAACACACTAGAGTAAAAATTGTGATACATCAAACTCAAACACGTTTCCAATTGAACCCTTGGAACAAAACCTCATTCCTAGTCAATAACTAACAAAAATCATGAATTAGATGACTTTATAAAACCCATGGGCCATGACCAATTAAATTAGATAACGTAGAAAGAAAAGTTTAAGGGCCCATCAAACCAAGGACTTGAAGCAACAATGACATGAAATCTTTCCCAAAATGCAAAATCAAATCAAATCAAATAATTTATTTGAATTAATTAAGTTGGTTATAAAGAACCCAATAGCATATCAGAAAATACATGCAGGATTTCTCGACAACAAAATCTGCATAAATTATTTTAATATTTTTAAGGTGTGATAGATAATGACATATAGTTATCGTCGACCTTTGTGTTTTAGTTTAGATTCAGATTCGAAGCTCCATAATTGTATGGTTAGGGTTTGACATGCGACAAATTTGGATATAATATATATATATATATTTTTCAAAAAGTGAGAATCATTGAAGTTAGAAATTTAGCTAAAAACTTAAGATCTAGGGTTTGGGTTTTAATGTTAAAGTAGAGTGTTGTTTCGTGAGCATGTGTGTCTTTTATTTCAAAATGGATAGATTTGTGATATTTAAAACTATGATACAGTGAGTCTTGTCTTAAAATTATTGATCACCGATATTCGATTGCATTATTACTAAGATTTCACATGTCTTATATTGTACCGCTTTTGAAATATGTAAAGGGGGCTTAAACACACAATCGAATATTGTCGTACAAGATAAAATTTTAAGAAGACATTATGGTGGACAACTCTTTACAATTTTTTACCTAAAAGTTAAACAAACAAGTGAAAATGATATTTAAATGGTAATCATCTCATTACATATTCTATTACTCAAAAGGGTAAAAAGCAATCAAATTATTTTAGGGTAACACAAAAGGACACATGCTTTGGATCCAGACATTATTCTCCATTATTTTCCCCAACTCGTGGGGGCGGCCGACGGCAGCCATATCCACCAAGCCCATGTGTTTTTCGTGTTTATTTAGCGTAGGACAATGTTAGGGTCATTTCATTGGGTTCTTTTGATTTTAGAATCCATGACAAAAAAATTAAAAAAAAAAAAAAAAAAAATCTTTAGTGGAAAATATCTCAAGAAGATTAAATCCTTTTATGTTTTAAAAAATAATTACTAAACCCAGGTTTTTATTTTTATTTCCTTAACCTAATCGAGAAATAGTACAGGTACATGTAGAACTACCCAAAAAGAGGGAGAGACAGGCCCAGTAAGAAGCCCAGCACAGCAATGGAGTTTTTGGGTTTGACTTTAGAGGCCCAACAGTGGGCAACCAAGCCCCAAACTCCCAACCACGATGAAAAAAGGAAGTTGATTTGTAATTTATTATTATTATTTTTTTATCATTATAGTTTGGTGACATAAACCCAACTAGTATATTTTTATAATTAAAACTTAATACCAACAAAAAAAAGAAGATTTTATGAGTCTGTTTTTGAAAATAATTATAAAAAATAGTTTTTAAAAACAATTTTTGAAAACGGTTATTTGATTTTTGTGAAATAAAAAATTGTTTGGAAACTTAAAATGTTTTTAATTTGATTCCAATATTTTAAAAATAATTTTATATTTAATATTTTATTTTTAATTATTTCAAATGTATAATTATTTCTTAAAATAATTTTTAAAAAATAAGTAAAAATAATAAAAAAATATTATTTGAAAACACTCTATTTTTTATTTTGAAAAATAGAAAACAGTTCTTACAACAATTTTCAAATGAGCCGTATATATAATTTTTTTTAATAAATTTATAGGTTGAATTTTCTAGATTTCTACTTGAACATTATTGAGGATGTATTCAAAGGCATGTGCGCGTGTTTGGAATTTAGAAGTCTTTCAATAAAGGGGGGCTTGTCATAGTCAACTTTTTATTTGTTTGTTGAATGTGGCCCCTTTGAAAGGTCTTAAAAAGGGCACATACCCTTTCCTCATAGGGGGAAATCTCTTGATGTCAATGTGTTGTTATTACTATTATTATTTTATTTTTATTTTTATTTTATTTTTTGGGGTAGATGGGTTTATCCGTAAGGGTATATTTTACAAATGGTCGGTTGAAGTTTTTGTTTTGTGTGTTTTTGGTTTTTGCTTTTGTTTTGTTACTTTATTTATTTATTTATTTATTTTAATTTTTTATTTATATGTATTTTTTATTTGGAAAGATCAACACAAGATTAGGCCTATCACCCCTCAATTATTAGGATGAAATATTTTTTATATTTGTGAATTATCCTTTCTTATTTTTTTTGTTTTTTAAGTAACTCATTTTTTATATAAATATACTTAATTATTTTAAATGTTTATAATATATTTTAAAAGAAAAAGTTATTTTTACGAGAAAACATAAGAATGCTTTTACCTAAATAAGATTAAAAAAGGAAAAAAAACTAATTAAATTTTCAAAATTGGATTTCAATGACATTTTTTAATCAAATAACCCGTAAATTACCATGACATCCTCATCTTCATCTTCATCCTTCCACCTAAGGCAAAGCCCTAATTTAGTCATTTTTTTTTCTTTTTATATGTTTTTTTTTTTTCTAATTTTATGTCTTTTCCTGTTTTCTTTCTCTTTTCATTTCTTTTTTCATTCGAAACCAAGAAGAAAGAAAAAATAGGTGAAATTGCTCATTTTTAGTACTTTTTCTTTTGGGATTTAAAGTGGGAAAGAAGACAAAAGAGGATGAGAGAAGGAAAAGACATGGTGAAGAGGAAAGAGATAAGGATTATGGTTTTGGGTGGACAGTGAAAGTAGAAGACAAGGGTATAATAGTAATTTACCAATTTGTTTTTATATAAAAATAAAAGAATTAATTGAGTGTAAATGGAAAAAATTATAGTTTAAATAGAATTTCCTTCTAATAAAATTTGAAGTTTTTTGATAATTTGTTTTGAAAACAAATCAATTTTTTTAAACAAATTTGTGGCGTCTTTAATTATTTTTTAATGTAATGTTTTAAGCCATGATTGAAAATATGAATAATTTTTTTTATATAAATTTTATGTTATATATAAATATATAATACTTCCATGGAGAATAATTTTAGAAAACAATTTTTGTATTTAGGTTCTCAAAAAATAGAATTTTGTTCTTGAAAACAAATGAAAATTATTTCCAAGAATTGTTACTAAAAACTTTGTTATTAGAATTATTTTCGAGGATAAGAAACTTTTAACATATAACCCTTTGTTTTTGTTTTTTTTGAAAATTGTTTTGAAAGCAAGTTGTTTCTTGGAATAATTTTTTTATTATTTTATAGAATTTCCTAATTAACAATTGAAAATATGGTTAATACTTTAAAAATTTTGTAATGCACATAAATGTATAACACCTTTATGAAAAATAAACGGTAAAAATTATTTTTCATATTTGAATTCTTAAAAAAAATTTGTTTCAAAAAATAATTAAGAATAACTATTTCAAAAAATTGTTTAAAAAAACTTTGTCAAACAAGTTTTTTTTACTCTCGAAATACTTTAAAACCTTTCCTATTTATTTTTCATTTTCATAACCTTTATTAAAAAAAAACCCGTGTTACCGTGTTTTTCAAAAATTTTCTCGTGTTGATAATGATACAATAGACTTTGTACCAAAAGACAAAAAAAAATCACTAGGGCTCCACCATGTTTTTTGAAACTTAAAACCCGTTTTTAAAGCAAATTTTTTTAAAAATATGATCAAACGGACCCACATTTTTATTTTATTTTTTAAAGTCTAGTGAAAATAAATCCTACTTGTTTTCTAAAAATTATTATCTATTTTATTTTATTTTTAAAAATTGTTTTAAGAGAACAATGACCAAACAATATTAAAAAATTTTAAAAGCAAATTTCTATTTTTAAAAATAAAGAACCGTTTTTAAATCATAAGACTAAATAGACTCTAGAATTTTTAAAAACAGTATTTTGTTTTTAACAACAAAATGTTATTTTTATTATTATTTTTTAATCACACAGTTAACAAACTTGATTTTTAAATCATTATTAGCAGAAGCCCTATGAATAATTGTAACTATATATAGAGCGATTCTTTTTCTAAACTCGATATTTCCTATTTTCTTTTTATTTTTATAACTAGGTAGTGTAGAATCGGAAAAGTTGAACGAATTTTAATATTAACCTAACCAAAGTTTTAGATATCAATTTAAAGGTGTTTGATTAGGAAGATATATAGGCAATGATATTTATAGTCTAATGTAGGTTCCATTATTTGAATATAAGTATGGTAGACCCCATTAGAAATTATTAGTCTAAACAAATATCTTATAAATTGCTTTGAATTATGTAAATATGTTTTACAATTGTGAAAGATTATTAGGAGTAAAGCAAATAATATTTACTTTAGAGGAAGGAGACAAGTATGAATGACATTAAAACCGATCCAATTGGATCCTAATTATTAGTGGCTTCTCAATCTTATAAGACATGGCATGATGAGGACTTTGATGGGAGGGGAGGGGGCATTGTCCAACTATACTTTAAAATGAGTAATTACATTCAATTCTTTATAATGATAACCATCCAACTATAATACATTATTAAAACCCAGGCCCAAATTAGATTCATGTGACATCATTCCATAAATATATCTACAACCATCAATTATGAGAGGAGTTAACCTAAAATGAAGGAAAAATCAAGATGTAGCTAGATTAGTTGACATATATTGTCACATTAAAGTTATATATCGAAATATGATGATAAGACTCTTAAATATAAGAGGGCAATTATGTATATCCGTTTACGAAAAACTCTTAAATTGAGTAGTACAATCATATGAATAATAAATTATTTTAAATTTAATAAAAAAAATGATAAAACATCCACCTTTCTCTCTTTCTAAAATAGTTTATTTTCTTTAAATTTTTTTCAATGATATGGATGGAGGTAGAAGAAAAGTAGGTGTATTGAACAACACTTTAAAAGGAAAATTTTAAATATCAATTTATGGTGGACTTTTCAATAGAAGAGGACAATCATGTGTACAATTTTTTAAAAATACTAGCTTTGATATATTTATAATAAAAAATTTTAAATTTGTTGTCTTCAACTTAATCATATTCCTAATCTAATTAATTATTTTAGATCTAAGAGAGATTAATGATGATGACATTAAATTGTATTTAAAAGAATTTTTAAAGCTCCTCGATTAGATAGATTTTAGTAAGAGATTTAAAATTTGTCATATCATACACATGATATGTAGGTGTCAAATAATTCAATTTTGAATTCAACCCAATTATATTCCCAATCTAGTGAATATTTTATGTACAAAACGTGTAGATCTTAGTAATTTGAAAGTCTAATAGGTTGAAATTTGATAAAAATTAAAAATTAAAAAAAAAACCTATGTAAAGAATTTTGACAAATAACAATCAATAATACTAAATGATGAAGATGACGAGCGCAGGGAAGATCTTAGTAATTTTGAAAGTCTAATAGGTTGAAATTTGATAAAATAAAATAAAAACCTATGTAAAAAATTTTGACAAATAACAATCAATAATACTAAATGACGAAGATGACGAATGCGAGGAAGATCTTAGTAATTTTGAAAGTCTAATAGGTTGAAATTTGATAAAAAAAAAAAAAAAAAAAAACATATGTAAGAATTTTGACAAATAACAATTAATAATACTAAATGATGAAGATGACGAATGCGAGGAAGAATATCATTTGTAGGTAATATATTTTCCTTTCCTTTCTTATTTTCTTCCTTGATTATCATTAGAATTCAATTTTAATTTTTTAAATGTTTTAATATCTATATCTATATATATATATATATATATATATATATTAAAAAATGTAAATTTTAAATATAATGAAAATTTTAACTAACAATGGTTAAATATATTTAATCCAAACTTTTGGAAGAATAAGTGAAATTAAATCTTTCATAATTCATATTAATTATTTTTTATGGTACTCAAATCTTAATTAGTTTATCCTTTAGGCAGTGAAGGCTCCTTTTTTAAAACAATCTCAAATTTATTATTATTATTATTATTATTAGTAATAGTAATGATAATAATAATAATTTTATTTTAATCTAATAATTAGAAAAATAAATTTATTCAAAAAATCATTAAATTATGATTAATTACAAATTTTCATTTTAACCTAATACTTAAAATAATGGTGTATAACATAAACCTTTGGCATAATTAAAACTATGCAACCTGCCCAACTACACTTTAAAATGAGAGGCCATATTCAATACTTTCCAACAACCAAAATCCTCTAATACATTATCCATCCCCATATTAATGAGCCCCATATTGGATGCAGTAGGATTCCATAAGTATATCTACAACCATCAATGAAAGGGTTTGGCCCCAAAACATTATGAGTTTGTCCAAAAAATATTATTAGGAGTTGATAGAAATGGGAAAAATCAAGATTTAGCAACCTCATTTATAAGTAGGTTCAGTTGACACGTATTGTCACATTAAAATTAGTAGGCTCGTTGGTTTAACGCATTGTCAAATAATGGAGAATTATTTTATATTTAATGAAACTTAAAAAAATATCAAATTAAATAGATTTTTTCAGAGATGAACAAATTCATCCTTGTCTATGCTTAATCTAGCATGGATTTTATAAGTCAAGATTAGGGTTGGGGTTATAACCTTTGAAAGTGTAGATTTTTCTTCGACATGCATTATTCAAATTTGATTTGAAAATCAACTAGGTAAAGAATTTACAGACAGACAATCATCTATGAAATTGAAAAGATGAAGATGAAGACAAAGATGAAGACCAGGACGAAGACCAAGACTAAGACAATGCTACTATCAAGTGGGAGGAGCACTCATACTGATGCCTTAATATGCATCCAATGGGCTCTCAAAAAGTGGGTATCTATGTTAACTCCATTTTTCAATGAATGGTATGATCCCAATGTCAAATTTTCCTTTTTTATTTTTCCTCTCCTTTTTATTTTTTATTTTTTATTTTTTTTGGGTGATTTGGACATTTAATTTACCAAATATCTACGCTTTTGGAAATCAAATTGAAGATTGTGGCTGTGGGTCCGTAACAAGTTGACCACCCTACTTCCATATATGACAATATGGATAGGATTCAATAAGATTAGTGGGCCTATCCTCATTTATAAGCTAATTGGTGGGTAAGTCTTCTATGGAGGCATCCATCTCTATCAAGAAATTAGGCATTTATTCGATCTCAATTAACACAAGAACACATTTTCATTTCACCAAAAAAGGAAAAAGAAAACCACAAAAAGTTTTGCAAATAAATCTTGATGGCCGGTTGTAGCAGCAAGTGGCAGCTGTGACATAGAAGGGTTTGTCTCTTCAAAGGGTGGTGATGATTGGAAGAGAAATGCTAACGAGAAATGCTAGTCCATCTTGAAAAAGACATTGATTTTTATTCGTAGAAAGAATCATTAAAATAAAGTAAGATAAAAAAATATCCTAACAAAGACATTGATTTTTATTCTAAGAAAGAATCATTAAAATAAAGTAAGATAAAAAAATATTTTTTAATCAAGATATTTGACATAAGAAAAAAATCTTGATGTTATATATGAACGAATTCTTTTTAATAATAAGTACGCTTTAAAGCCGCGATGACTTAAAAGTATGGAAGCAAATAAGTCATTCAAATAGTATAACAATTAATTCTTGATTCTAATATGATTTTTTTTATTTGATTCAAGAACATTGTGTCTGCATAAAACTTTAATGTAATATAGGGTCCTTATATATTTGATTCAAAGGCGTTTTGAGGTTAGAATAGACAATATCTACATAGAGGAAAATGAATAATTGCATGATGAGTATAAATAAGGGACAATTATGATAAAATGATAGATAAACCTGATAATAATTTTAAAGGCTACATATTTTGCATAATTAATAATAAGATATGAAATGTGATGAATTAAAATGTCTTTACCAAATGTCATGTCATGTCATCTGTTGTCTAATTGATAATAAGCATATGAAATATAATGAATTAAAATGTCATTATCAAGTGTCATGTCATCTCTTAGACAACTCATGTTTTCCTATCTACATTCCTCTCTCTCATCTTTGTTAGTGGAGGAGTATCTCTTAATTCAATCATTTGAGAATCCAAGCATCTATAATCCACGACCTTTGCAAGTTCTATCATTGTAGATCATTTCAACCCACCTAATAGCCTTCGATCTTCGACCGATCTTTAGATCTTTACTATATCATTGGTTAAGAACCCACAAAGCTCTCATTTCTATCCATCGTTAATTCATTCAATAACTTTTCTTTTCAAAGAAACTAACATATTTTAGAGACTATGAATTTTAAAATTATAATTATATTTGGGTTTTTCTCTCATTAAGTAATTGTCACATCAATCAATCACTCCATGTTTATTTTTTAAAAATCCTATTAAGAGTATTCCATATATTTTTGGCTCATAAAATGTGCTTCCATACAAAGACTCTAGAGCCATTGTTACTTTTAACTAGCCCCTCATCACAATCGTCCTTACAAATAAAGCTAAAAAGTAGCGATATTCGATTGTTAAATCATAATATTTGTTTATAAATAAAAATATGAAAAATAAATAAATTTTCCATATAAAGATAGTGAGCTGTCCAACAGGAGTGGAGAAAATGTGGAATGGTCGCTTTTATTGAGTCAAGTTCATGCACTTCTCATAAAGCTCATAAATTATGAAGAGTTTGATTGATTTTGATTGAAAACTGGTCGGAAAATACACTCCACATTAAATATTGACTTAACTGTAAAACACCTTCACTAGAAACTAAACCATATTAATTAAGTGGGTCCACGACCTTTCTCCTCCAACAGCTACCATATTTCAATGTAACCAACCACCTCATCACCCCATGGACAACCCAACAGGCCCATGATCTCAATCTCTTTGATTGATGTGTGGCATTTTTTTTAGACCAAATATTATTATTATTATTATTTCTTATCAATTGATAGCTTGATTAGTTTGGGTCCATCGAGTACATAAATTTAGGCTTCTTATGATAAGTGTTTTTGAAAAGTATTTTTTGATGTTTATAGAATTAAAATAAATGTTTTTAACATTTTTTTTATAATTTTAAATATGTTTTAAAAATAATTTTTATATGTAATGTTTTATTTTTTAAAATAAGTTTTAGAGAAAAAATAAAAATAATTAAAAAATGTTATTTGAAATGTTTTTCTTTTTTCTATTTTTTTTCATTACAAAAAATAAAAAATATTTTAAGAATAGTGATCAAACAACAAGGCTTAAATAACTTATTTTCTTGTTGTTCTTTTAAATTTAATTAAATATAATATTTTGAATTCAATTTTTTTTTCTTTTCCTTGAATTTGAGAAAAATTAAATACAAAGAAATTTTATTAACAATTAGCATAGCTTCTTTTAAGTAGAAACCAAGGGAATAATTAAAAAAAATGTAAAAGAATTAGTAGCCAAGCCCTAATTTGAAATTAATGAAGTAAAACACCCTCCAAAGATCATGGATGAAACTCCATTTTAGCTCCAAAAATAAATAATATTTTTCAAGTAAATTATATATGCCTCAACACATTTTTTTAGGAAAAATGTACTCATCAAAATCACACACATTATTTTAAGGAAAATATGCCTACTAAAATCATTGTTACACTCAAGCCAAAGTAAGACCCAAGAAATTTTATGTAAATTATTATCTTTTTGTCTAAAAATTCAAACTTTCGATCTAAATTCAAAGTCATATAAGCAATTAGTGGAGAATTTAGTAATCATTTATATACATTTTTTATTTTAGTTATGAAGCCAAATTAGAGATATGGGTATTTGCAATTAATTTTTAACTTATGGAATTAAGTCACGTCTTAACTATTAAGTTCATAGAACTTACACTAAGAAGTAATCAAAGCAAATTATTTTTTAAATATGATCAAGCTAGATAAGGAAATTAAGTTGCTTTTTAAATGTGAAAAAATTATACTAATCATATTAATATTTTTTTTTATAATTTGAATTAAAGAAATTATGAGTAAAAATAATAATTGAAAATAATAAAAATAATATTTAATGAAGTTTTAAGCTAATGATGGCTAAATGTATTTAGCCTAAACTTCAAAGGTGAGTGATTTCAAATGTGAAAAGATTGTACTGTAATAGTACTATTACTTCTTAGAGTATGATATGTTTCACAAGTAAATTTTACTTAATTAACATTAAGTTTGAAATTTTTATCAAATACTTTTTTTATTTTAAATAAAAAACTATAAATAAATATAACAATTGAAAACGGTAGAAAATGTATTTGATGAAATTTTAAATTAATATTGATTAAATGTATTTAGCTTAAATCTTGGAGGTAAGTGGTTTTAAATTTTAAAAGACGGTTTATAATTATATCTTTTTATGGGTTAAAAAAATATGAGTAAAAATAACAACCGAAAATGATAGATAATAATTTAATATGGAGTGAAATTAACTTTTAAAAAAAAAAAAAATTACAAAAGAATTTAGAAATCTTTTGTATTGCTTTGCGGCCGGTGAGTGTGTGGTCGGCAGTGAAGCAAGCGAGGGCAAAGGAAGACAACGTTTCTCACACGACAGTTGAAAAATGTTTGATCGGTCCCATTGTGGAGTGTGGACACTAACAGTAACGGCTAAAGGCCACACAGAGACCAAAGACCAAAGGGTTTGAAGCTACACATGCCTTTGATAATTTCAAGGCAGATACTTAGGGCCACAGGCCACTGTCCACATTTTGGGTCCCTTTTCTATCAAATTTTCCACTAGTTTTCAGGTGGGCTTTAAAGATTTTACATGGTGTCAGCACAAGATTGGTCCAATTAATTCAAAATAAATAAAGTGGGTTTATTTTATTTTATTTTTTTTTGAGAAAAGAAATTTGTGAGTGCTTGTCATCATCTTCCATTAAAGAAATAGACAGGATGAGGCTGAAGTCACTATAATGGAAGACTTTTTTTTTTTCTTTTTTCTTTCTACCGAGAAGGATAATTCAGAAGGGCGGAGGCAGCAGAATATTCTATCATTTGGATTACGATCTTCTCTCGTCCCTGTCTAGAACAATCCATGGCCATGGGTGGTTGGCTGCCTTTTGATGGTGGGCAGTGCCCTAAAATGGCAAGTGTGATTATTAATTATTCTTTTTAAGCTAGTTTGATCATGGGGTTTTCAAAAGTATTTTAAATTTTAAAAAAAGTAGACATAATGATTGAATATTTTTCAAAGAAATTATATAAAAGTAAGTGGTATTTTAAAATTTTCTTGTTTTCAAAAACCCATTTTTAGTTTTATTTTTTGCTATTTCAAAATGTTCCTGTTTCTAAATTTGAAAAAAAAAAAAAGACCAAAAAAAATGAGTATTTTAAACAATTTCCTTGTTCTAAAAAAGCAAGTGCTTGTTTTATTTTTAAAAATAAAAAATAAAAAATATTTATTTTGGCTATCAATAGACATTTTTAATGCTTCCATTTTTCAAAATGTTTTTATTTTAAAATTTGAAAACTTTTTGTTTTTTTAAAGAGTATTTTAATTAATTTCATAAAAAAATGTTCAATCAAAGACTTTCAAATAATAACTTTTTATGGTTGAAATATCAAGCATGTTTTGTGTGTCATTTGTATTAAAAAGAAATAACAAAAAGGTAACCTAAAAGAGTTAGCCATAAAATCAGTTAGGCTTAATGCCAACTTATTAGGACTTAGTTTGTTGGTTACCAACTAGGCAAAGCATTATGGAAAAGACATAACCATGAGTGAAAGTGAAGTGACAAGCGAGAAAGGAGAATGAAAGAGTGGGTCGTGTGGCACACATTCAATCCTTTGTATGCAACCCACTAATCATCAGAAGTCTCAGTGGACTTAGTGCTGGAATTTTATGTACCATTTTATAATTCTATGTTCATAATCATTGGCGCATTGAAAATGCTTCCTAGATTTACCTATAAAATCTCTTCATGCCAAGTTATAATGTACTTTCTTCTTGCTTCATATTATATATATAATTGTTGGGTTAATGGAGTATACCCTTAAGCTTCTTAGGGACAAATCCTACTTCAATGTTTAACCTTTTTTTTTTTTAAGTTTTTCTAAAATTGTTAAAAAGAGTTTGATATCATATTTGATTATAATTAAACCATTATTTTAAAATAGTAATATTTTAAATTTAGTATTTTTTTTTTGCATGTTAATTTAGTAGAAATTAATTTTTTTTTTTATATGAAACTTTTTAGAAGTTGTATTTTTAGAAATTATGTAAATGTTATAATCCAAATGTATAAGAGAAATCTAATTTGATGTAGAAGAGATTAGATAAAGTGAAGAGAATTAACTTACTATTGAACTGAATTTTTTTATTATTTCATTTAATTTCCTTACTTTTTTCACACATATTGTTTAATTATTTGATATAATAGAGGTATAAATACTTATTGAAGATTTCATACAACAAAAGTCAAAGTTGTAAGAAAAAACATAATGGGGTACACTCAAGTAACTTGAGAGACTTACGAGAAATTTGAAGGATTGGTTTTATTTCTATGTTCATGGAAAGCTTCATTAGTAGAAGAATTCGTATCCTTCAAAAAAAAAAAAAAAAAGTTCTCTTGGATAAAAAGTATTCCTAATTAACTAATGATGTATAAGCCAATATTCTTTATCGTATAAGACAAATATAAAAAGATGAAAATGCACTTTGGATGAGAATTAACCTACTTGAACCACATTTCTTGATTATTTTATTTTATTTCTTTATTTTTCAGACAATGATTATTTAATTATTCCAAAATATTAGAGTTAGAAATACTTATTGAAGATTCCATACAATAAAAGCCGAATTTATAAGGAAAACAAATTATAATGGAGTATTTGAAAGAAGTCAATTAGCAAATCAAGTAACTTGAGAGACTTACGAGAAATTTGAAGGAATTGTTCCATATATATGTTCATAGACAATATTATTAGTGGAAGAATACCTATCTTTAAAAACAATTTTTAGGACCAACATGTGATGTTTTTTTCAATAAGAGGCATCTTGAATTAACTAAAGGATATATGAACCAATATTCTTTGATGTATAAGTATTAAAAGATGAAGATGCAATTTGGACACACACTCCTCTAAGTTCCATGTTCTCCTTTTTGTAATTTAATGACTTAATTTATCTTCTTGAACATATCCGATTGATATCAAACATCTCTGACTTTTAGCAAATGTTTGGTAGTGATGTAGTTGTTTTTTCATCAATGTTAGTAGTAGTATGATATTATTGTGTTGGTGAACAACATTACACACCAACATTGTAATCATTCTTGATGGTGGATATAACAATCACGGGTAGTCCACAACGACATCATAAGCTCCTCTATTTTATTTTCAAAGGTCCAAAAATTCCTAAGTTTACCTAGTTAACTAAAATGAGAATAATGTATGAGTTGGGAATTATCGGATTAACATAGTTTAGTAGAGTAGAAGACTAAAAAAATTCTTATGTTACTAGTTCAAATCCAATTTCCGACACATGATTAATTTGTATGATATTATTATAATAAATGCTATTTTAATAGTTTAGTATAAATGAAAATTTTCATAATAAAGACTTGGAGAAGAACGAATATTAGAGAAGCTTTTGAATATGATTCAAAGATTTCTCTCTCTTTTTTTAACACTTTTTTTTTTTCTTTCTCATAAAATCACAATGGATTTAATATATCAGATCCTATGGAATAAGACACCACTGACATAAAAGGCTAGAAAATTATGATTGAGAAATTCTGATAAAAAGCTTTTAGGAAAAGGAAAGAAATGAGGAGATGTGTATTGCTTCCTTTAATAACAATTTTCTTTATTTTCTTGATCAATCATTAGATAATATGAGATTCAGAAATACATATTATAGTTTTCATACTACAAAAGTGAAAATTACAGAAATAATTAATAATAATAATAATAAAACAATAGAGTACTTGAAAAGAATCCAATGAATATTAAATATCACCTCAAGATATATTAACCAATTGAAGGAGAGTGAAGAACATGTATCCTTAGGTAACTTTAGACCCAACATGGTACCCTTTTGAATATTAAGGGTACTGTACTAATAGCTTGAGGAATCTTGAAGTACATCCCTAGAAATTACACAATATGCATGCTAACCTAACGTATGACAAAAAACCTACATTAAGTTTGAAGAGACAAAAAGACAAAAATAAAGGTATCCATTTTGATTTACATTTTTTAATTATTAGGTTTTTTTATTTTCTTGATCAATCATTACATAATATGAGAGATAAAAAAAAATATTTTTTTGTATTCATACGATAAAAGTGAAATGTACAAATAATAATAATAATAATAGAGTATTTAAAAAAAGAAGATGTCTATTATTAAAAATTAAGTCAAGATACATTAACCAAAAGAAAGAGACGAGTTTCTTTGGAATTTTTATGAGTAACTTCATTGGTCAGAAGAAAATGTATTTTCACAAAAAGTTTTAAAACCAAGATGGTGCCGTTTTGAATATCAACGGTAGTGTACTAATTAGGTTGAAGATGATTTACGCTTTAGTAATGCAAGTATAAAAAGATGAAGATGAATTTAGACTCATACTCTCTATCAAGTTTTGTGTGCTCTCTTGTGATAATTTAATACATTGACATAATATATATCTTTTTTAATCCAAACAACATTACATGATCTCCAAAATAGCCTTAAGCTTTTAGAAAATTATAATTTAGTAGTGATTTAGCTAGTTGTTATATCATTGGTATTACTATTTAGTATAGGTGACACTATTGTTGTGGTAAAAGCCTCCAAACAACCAACTAGACAATCACTTTTAATGATGGATGTGACAATTGTGGACAATTCATTATAACTATTTTGATTAACTAGGGTTTTGCATTTTATGTGTAAGACCATGTCCCCATATTCGATTTTCAATATAACAACTCAAAAAAGTCAAACACTCTAGAAATCATAAGGCTTTATCTTTGAAGGTTGAACTCCTTCCAATATTTAATAGTATTTATTTTCTTCCTAATTAACATAAACTCGAATCATTCAATTAATCATGAAGAAAAGTCCAAATAGTTAGATTAATAAAATGGAGGATCAAAACCGCCATATCAAATCTAATTACTGACATATGACTTATTTGTGAATCATTCAATTAATCATGAAGAAAAGTCCAAATAGCTAGATTAATAAAATGGAGGATCAAAACCGCCATGTCAAATCTAATTATTGACACATGACTTATTTGTGTATATTTCTTGACAATCTAAATCACAAAGCATACTTGTAGCTCTAACTATACAAACATGTCCCACAATACTACACATAAATTACTCATAAATCTTTTCAAAGCAACAAGCCTTCCTCCAAATCACTCCCAAGACAACTTATCCCACCTTAGTAGGGTATAACCATAGCCATAGAATTTACTTTACACCCTCATTTCCACCATACACTTGCATACAATGCACAAATTGCAACATTGTAATGATATAATGTCTCCCACTACTCAGGACAGAAAAAAAAAAGAAAAAGAAAAAAAAAACCAACTACTAACTCAATTTTGAGAAAGGGGGCAATCATATATAGATTTCAATTGTGAAGAAAAGATGGTAAAGGTGTTGTGATGATTATAGCATATGCCATCAAGCCACCCTTTTTCTTTGTAACCTTTCACCCCATTTCCATTTTGGGGCAAGGTTGAATAAAAATTGGTAATTTGTTTGATGATGAGATCAGGGAAATTAAAAAAAAAAAAAAATCTCTCATCATTCCAACTTTTCAATCACAATTAGAAATAACCACAAAGAAATAAAGATGCATTCCCTCTTCTCATCTCTTAATAAAGACAAAAGTACTCTTTAATACATAAAAAAAAATTAAATTAAATTTTAAATCATTTTCTGTAAAGGCTTTGAAACCTTAAAAAATAACCAAAGTTTTGAGATATTATGTACTAAAAAACCCAAAACTAAAATTTTAAGTTACCCTTACATTCCACATCTACTTTTCAAACTTTTTTTTGGGTATCTTTGAATGTATCATTTCACATTTGATGATAAATTCTTTCTTGAATGGGCTGAAATTCCACATCTTCTTAGATATTGTTTTCAATGAACCAGTTAATATTTGGTATCTTTTCAAATCTTGAAATAAATGCCATTCACTTCATCTTACCAATGCAGTGTCACTTTCTAGGGAAAATTAATCATGAATAGAGTGAGGTTTGATGCATTGTAGGTTCGAGATGGTGTTCAAAAAAACAATGATATATCTGGTGTGGGCCTAGTGGGTTGAAATGAGATAGATATTATTTGCTAGGTGAAGCCTATTCAATGTGGATGTGTTACACAAACATTGTATTCACACACACATTAATGTATCGAAGATATTGTATTCATACACACACACACACACACATATATATATATATATATATATATATATATATATATATATATATATATATATATATATATATATATATATAATTTTTAACCCTTTTAAAGTCAAGTCTAAATAGGCTTTACTTCAAGTTATCTTCCTCTTTTTCTAGAAGTTTAATTTATATAAGGATGATTAAATGATTAATTATATAAAAACTTTTACAAAACTTCAACGGCATCATAAATTGTTATTGAAATCCATTCCTAATACAATGTGTATAGCTGGTCAATCCAATGTTTGTAAATAAGCATTTTCTACCATTAGAAAACATTTCTAACCCTTTCAAAATCATGTCTAAATTGACTTTACTTCAAATTACCTCCCCCTCTTCCTAAAAGTTTTAATTTGTATATAAATGGTCAAACCATTAATTATATAAAGACTTTTACAAAACTTCAAGGGTGTCATAAATTTTTGTTGAAGTCAATTCCCAATAAAATGTGTATAAAGGTTGGTCATAGGTGATCAATTGATCATAACAAGTATATCATAGTAGAAAATGAATATGATATTTCACGTCCTTGAGATTGAAGTTCTTGGTACTCATGGTCCATTTGGAAGTGATTATTGTAAAAACTCCTTTACCATGTAGCATTTCTAATCCCCATCACTTTAATTAAAGACACTTTTATGATGAATTCATCAGTGTTGGATGCAAATCAAAAAGGATGTTTTGGTAATCAAATATATACAAAAGAAATGATTTTTGGAACAAGTACGATCTTGTGTTAGTAAAAAAATCACATGTTTTTCTAAATTAAAAAAATAAATAAATTTTATCTAACATATAGTTTATATAAGAAAATGCTTTTAAACATTATTACATGGAAACTTTTTGGTTTAAATGTCATTAAAAAATTACTCCATATTACTTGAAAAAGAAAGAAACAACATGTGAAAAGAAAAAAGAGATAGCTTTATGATATTTTCAATCTTAGAATCTTTGAATCTTAGAATAGTGAACGATATATAATATTTTTTACAACATTGACAATATAACAAGAGATTTGATAAATGGACTTAATGAAGTGAACTCCGAGTTTGTGGAGTCTGTGTCATATCACCCTAGAAAAATACATTGTAAGTAGGCAACTTTTTCTACTTTTATCCTATGCTCTAAATTTAATTATTTACTTTATCTTTTGATGTGAGTCCATGGCAGCCCTAGTTCATGATCAATGAATTGATTATAAAAAACATTAAACATGGCTTTAGATGCACAATTATATTTTGAAATAGAGGTAAAAGCATGGGTGAAAAGTTAAACAAATAAAAAAAAACATAGAAAGTGAATACTTTTAACATACTTTTGTTTATCATTCATTCAACAATTGAGGTTTTAATCATGTCAGAATGCATTCAAATGAAATTGTATAATTTATCGATGTATCACCTGGATTACAAGATGTGATATCTTAGAATATATTCTTGTGAATAAGAAGATGTGATATCTCGAAGAGGAATTTTTTAATATTTATGAAGGATAATTTTTCTCATATGTAATGATTGAAATGCCAATTTGGTATGAGAAATTAACGGTCTATACACGTGAGAAAAAAAAAATTATCCATGGAAAACTTGTTCGTTTGGTTATAATTAGAAAAAAAATTATGGATGAAAATTAGACAGTGAATGATTTATTATCAATTTTTCAAAAAAAAAAACCCAACATTATTATTTTGTTTTTATTTTCTTCATATTTATTTAGAAAATTTAAAAATTGTCGAGCACTCTATTTTTATTTTTTAAAATCATATTTGTTACTTTAATTATTTTATTTCAAACAATTAAGAAAAAGAAAAAGTTATTGACAAACAACTGAAATATCAAAAGAATTCATAGAAATAATTTGTATTTTAAAATTTTTAATTATTTATTCAAAATATAATAATTCAATAAAACTAATAACTTTATTCACATATTTTAATTTCCTTTCAAATAAATGAATATAAATGTACTGCAAATAATTTAAGATAATTTAGTAGAAAATTAGGTAAATAAATAAGAATTTAAATAATTTTAATCAACTTAAAGGATTGATTATATACTTTCAATTATTTAAATATTTCTTATCACGAATTTTACTATATATATATATATTAAAAAAAAAAAAAAGAATAACTTTGACACGAATTTTACTGCACATATATTTTTTTTAGAAAAAGAAAAGCTTGTATATGTGTTGTTTTTTGTTTAATCATTTCTTAGAATTTGATTCAACATTTCCATAATTTTTTTTTTACTAATTTTCGTTTTTTTTTTTTTTTGAGAACTTTCATCCAATATTTCCATAAAGTCTAGTAGTTGATATTTCAATGATTTTTCTTTTTATTCTTATATAAATTTATGAAAATAAATAATAAAATTCATAGTTTTTATTATCAAACTATTAATAGTATTAAAACCAGGGGTGGGGGGAGACTTGAGCCTTTTCCAAAAGTGGTTGAATTCATAAAAATGTTTGATTTACCCTTACAAATCATGTCTTCCTCTTTGAGAAAAAAAAAAATCTTAATATCCAGGCCTTCCATCCCATCGATGTCTAGTTTGACTTCAATCAAATTAAACACCACAAATTGTACTATGGTAAAATTAAATTATTCCCTTAATTCATGATATTAGTGTTCTCCGTCATCTCTTAAGTAAGAAAAAACATATCAAATAAATTAAAAATGATGAGTGAAGTAAAAATTTTATCTTATAATATTACTTTTGGATTAACAACGACGGATTTGTCATTTTATGAATATATGGAACCATGACAGAAGACATTTTCAATATGACCTTTGGTGTTGACATGGTATATGAAGTATGAACTTCTTTTAAAAAGCATTTGCTTCCTTGTTATAATTGAAAAACATTTAAGAGACTAAAAAAATATATGTGACAATCTTGTCACAATCAAAAGTCAATTGATTAAGTTTTTCAATTTGTTCATGGCTTAAGATATAGAAATGAAAAAAAAAAATCTACTTATTATACTTACTAAACCAGTTTATCCTTTTTTTTTAGTCAATTTATAGTAACTCCTTGAGGACATAAACGATCACTCACTATAAAAAAAAAAAAATGAGAGAAACATTTTTAGAGTATACGTAAGTTTTTATTTGGACCACATAGTAAATGGTTGAAATGATTAAAGATGTAGAAATTTCAATTGAACGAGAAGAGGCTTCACCCAATTTTCAAAAAAATAAAAATAAATAAATAAATAAAATTATTTGATTGTTTTATTAAGTTTTTGCCAAAAGGTCTCTTCATGAAAGCAAGTTAATAGTCCATGTTCATTTTCACTCCTACTTGATAGGGCATATCGTGATAAAGAATAAAAAGACCTCATAGAATGATAGGATACAAAGTGACAAGACACAAAATGAAAATCCTAAAGAAGATGCATAGAATTAGGATAATAAGAGGTGGAATGATAAGACACAAAATAGAAATAATAATAGAGATACAATATTTTATTCTCTTAATTTAGAAAATAATATTTGTTCAAGATATTTATTATCTTTTTAGTAATCCATAAAACATTAATAATAAATTTTTGTAATCCATAATACATTAATAATAATACTCATAATTTTCGTTCTTAATTTTAATATATTTATTATTATTTTTTGCAATCCACAATTCAGTTGTCAGATTATTAAACTTTTCAAAAAGAATATCTCTATTTCTTTTGTGAAAGCTCTCTAATTTTCTTGCATTATCATGAAGAAAATTTTCTATATATATATATTGAAGCTACAATCTATTTTTTTCTATTCATTTGATGATTTCAAAACAAAATCCCATTAAGTAAACTTTAAATATAAACTGAATGAGATAAATTTAATCCTCTTAACCAAACATAAATTTGTACCCATGAATAAACATAGTATAATTATTGCCTCATTTCTTATTCAATCAATAAAATAAAATAAAATAAAAAGAGAAAAAAAAGAAGTGATGCCATTCCACCACTTGTGAACGCCACCAAAAATAAATGAAATGTCAACCTATTTTATTACATGAAACTCAAGCAATAAAAATACATAAATATGAATAAAATATATAGATTTTATGTGATTTGATGACATATTTACATAGACAATTCTCATAATTAATTTAACAATTATAAAAATTCAATATTCTTAATTAATTTTTCACATCTCAGCTTTCATTTGAGCTTTTCAACTCCTGTCCTAAACTATTAAATATATAAAATTTACGTGATTTGATGATATGTTTACATCCACGATGCTCATAATCAATTTAATAATTATAAAGATTCATTAATCTTAATAAACTTTTGACAGTTGAGTCTAACAACTTTTGTACTAAATACAAAAATTTTATATGATTTGATGGCATATTTACATCCACAAGAGGAGAGAAGTTCAAATCTACTCATTGTTAATTTAGTAGTTATAAAAAATTAATATTTTTAATTAACTTTCCACATCTCAACTTTTATTTAAGCGTATCAACTCTTGTCCTAAACTTATGTGAAAAGTCTATGGTCTAGTCAAGTTTAAAAAAAGACCATTCATTTAAGTCTATTGGTTCACCCATCTCTAGTCTATTTTCTTTAGAAAAAGATAAATCAAAATTCCAATCCATCCAAAAAAAAAACACCCCACCAACATATTTAATACTTGTGATGGGTTAAGGTAATTGGACCCACAAAGGTTTAGAATATGGGTTGTCCAAATGAGGGGGCTGCAAGGAATAGTCACATGCCCACATGCCCTTGGGAAGCATAGCCCTAGTATATTGCTCGTTGGTTTCCCAAAACTTATCCACCTAATGCAATTAATTTAAAGGCATATCAATCAAGACAAGTTGCATTGGGAAAGTTTCACGCACATTTGGATAAAGCAGAGCCAAGAGGGTGAACCCATCACAAAAACCTTGTGAAGAGTGGAGACATCATTGTCAACAAAAGAAGTAAAATCAATTAATTAATTAATTAATTAATTTAATGTTTGGAAAAATGAAAAAAAAATCCTAATACTTCCAAAACCCTAATGAGAGATGGTTGGTCTTGTGACCACCAACATGGGGGGTGCAGTACATTCCAACGGGTCCATTCCATTTAGATTGAAAAATGACAAAACAAATGTTAAAAACATGTTGGTTAACATAATATTTAGATTGTTGTGATGATGAGGACTCATGGATTTTTCTCTCTTTTTTTTTCGATAAATATTTTAAATTTTTACATAGAATCCAACCTTGTTGGACCCCCCCTTACATTGTGCTAAGCAATTGTCTCATTTATTGGTTAAAATCATGTCATCATGAGAATTGAAATTTGTTTTCATCCTCTTTAGGATTCAAGGTAGCTAGTCACAAAAGTCTTTATTAATTATGTGTTGTGCTAATCATATGATTTTAATTTTAAAATGTTGTGATAGAGTTTGAATTCACTCAATTACTTAAAATTATTCAAAATCATTAATGGGTTGATGCTAAAGAAAGAAGAAAAGAATTGGGAATAAAAAGAAATGAAGTATTGACCTTTATAATAAGGTAGGAAATTAAAAAGACCAAAAAATCAAATCAAATCAATAAAATAAAATATTCCTATTAATAGAATAGATTACATACCTTTAATGTAAAATAAAATTGTTGCATCATAAAAATTAATTGATATAAAAAAAATGGAAACTCTTATAAAAAAATATAAAAGTATAAATTTACACTTAATGTTTTTAAAAATTACTTAAACTGACTTTAAATTTTTAGGTGGTAAAAAATCTTTAATATCTCAAATTTTTTTAATGAGTTTTTAAAATTCATTTCATTTTCATTATAAGTCTTTAAAAGTTTTTTTTGTAATGACTCGTATCTAACCGTGTAAATATTGTTTATTATAGATTTAAATGGGTCATCACACGACTTTAAAATACATCATTTTGTTAAAAAGAGTTTATGCTTATATAGTGTTATAAACTTTCTCTCATATCTGATATAGGATATCACAATCACTATCTCGTGCAAATATAACGTTCTCATTTTGTCTTGTGAGATTACAAGATTAAATAGATAAACATCTCTCACCAGCTAAATAAACCCCCACACTGGGTTCGATGATTGGTTATGATATAATTTGTAACAATCTGTACCTAATTCTGTAGATATTGTTTATTTTAAAACCCAAATAAGCTCTTATGACTTTAAAATGCTTTTATATAATTAAAAAGATGTGTTTACATGATTAAGTAATTGAGATATCCCACATTGAATAAAGAAGAAATTTCATAACACTATATAACTATAAACTCCTTTTAAACTTATAAATGTATTTTAAAGTCGTGAGAGTCTCTTTACATCTGAAATATAAATGTATATGAAAATTTTTTAAAACAATGTTATTAACCCTCATGAATATTATAATTTGTCTCTTTAAATAAAATTATAATATAAAAAGTCTCAACTTTAATCTCCTTACAAATCATTCTAAATCTAAAAAATGTTATCTAATATTTGAAAAACACCATGTTTCCAAAATTTAGGAAAAACCTTATAATAATTTTTAAAGATGTTTATGTATAACAAATTATTAAAAATATTTTTTATTTATATCAAAATGCTAACTCATTTTTCATAAAAATACGAATTTATCAGTCAACAATGATTTAATAAAAAAATAATAATAATAACCGTCCATGTTGAGTGGTGGTGGACACTTCATGGACACTTCAGAATACTCCAAATTAAAATAAGATTTAAATCCACATCAAAGATGCATCAGTTGGGACGTAATTCAGATTCCAAATCAGGGGTAAAACTGGAAATTCGGAAAACGTCACGTCATCATATTAACTTCGGTGTTTTCGAGAAAAGTGAGGGGCGGAAGTGGAATTAAAAATATAAGGACGGCAGATTGGTGGGCGCCTATATAAATGTAACC